>NC_135784.1:223986927-224064427 GCF_051106095.1 Pogona vitticeps | reverse complement strand
AATTTAGAGTTTTTAGTACAGGACACACTCCGCTGACAAAGCTCAGCATAAACTTGTGCAATCTTATTCAATAAGTCCTTACGAAGCTCCTGGTTGCAAATCCAAACTTCTGCTCCCTGAGGACACAGCTATGTGAGATATAAGTACTGTTTTAGTTTTCTGTCTGTCCTGAATGCTCTGTGAACCTACTCTTAAATACCATCATGTAACAATCACAAGATTTTTTTTGCTAAAGGCCATATATACTAATAAAAAAAGACAGTGGTGCTTCCAACATTCTGAAATGCTCCAAAACCCAACTTTTCCAATACTAAATACAACAAAATAACCTTCATAAAATATAACTTTTCTCCATTTACATTTTCTTTTAAAAGGATTAGTAACCTATGCTTTTCAAGCATAGCAAAATATCTCCTAACATGGACAGATTTTTTTTGTTTTTGTTTTAATACATAAATTAAGAAACTGGAGAGTTTTAACCCAAGTCCAGTTTCTAAACAAGGAATATTCTTGTTTACTTTAAAAGCGGAAACGACACACATTTCCATTATAATTGCTAAAAATTAGCTTTACAAACAAGGGTGCTTAAAAAAAAACTTTTTTAACAAAACTATACAGTGTACAAATTACTGTCTACAAGGTAGGTGGGTTGATTAAGAAGATCCTCCGTTCTTCTCTTAGTTGCAGCTTCACAGGTTCATTCACATATTTTAGATGGAACTGCCCACCTTGAACGCACAACTATATTGCTATACTTAATATTTTGCCATGTCTTTATGTACAGTCTCCTTCACTGCCTTTTTTTCCTTAGTCAAGCCTCAAACGTCCATGTCACTCTAGGGGAAAACACACTTCAGTGGCACTGCCAAGGGGCAAGGGCTGCAAAGCAACTGAAAAAGGCTGAACAGTGCACATAGAACGGGGTGGCTCGATTTAGTCAGAATATACTTCCTGATGAAGGAGGAGGCTCAGACTAGATTTGAGTTTGCAACTTTAAACATTTGAATTTGCAGATTTAAGATTTGAAGAATAGAAAATGTGGTTCTGATGGCCTTTATATTAAAAAGGAAGGCAGAGAAACCCACAGAGATCACTGTACTGAGATAACCTAAAACTGCCAGGTAGGTGTTGGCAGGTTTATGGCAAGGATCATTGAAGATTTTAGTGGCAGGGCTGATTTCATAAGACAAGTTAGTTTTTTTACACAAAAGAACTTCCTTCCCATTTTTATAAATCCATTCCACTTATACAGTGGATCAAGATTATAGGGGGGGGGGAGAGATATGTTAGGGAGTTATCCACTCTACAAGGATCAGGGTCGCTTTAACTATTGCACTTTAAAATCTGAATTCAATATTGCTTCATCCTGCTTCACTCTTACATGTTTAAGCAGCATCCCAGAACAAGTGCAGTCCTTCAGTTGATGTCAACTACTTAGTCTATGTTCATTCATTTTTAAGTGATTTTGGGGGAGAGCAATAATCTATCTATTTTATTGGGCCACTGTCTAAAGGAGTATCGAAGAGACCTGCTCTAGCATTTCAGTTACTTGCAAGAGCCACACTTACAGTAAGGCTCAGGGAAAAAGGGGCCAACATACAGTTGGTTTTATTCTTCATTCAGTTAAATGCAAACATTGAAAAAAGAATCTTCCCATCACTTTGCAACAGTTATTTGGCTTTGCAGATACACCTATCTTAGAAAATGTTCAATTGTTGAAGACCCTAAATTGAAAGTCTGGATATGGGAGTTCTAAAGAGACCCTGTCCCAGCTAATGCTGCTTTCACCACATTTTAGCTACTTTAAGGAGGATTTTAAAAGGAGTACTAGAACAGTATTTAACATCAGTAATGACTGAACTAGAAACAGGTAGAGTTTTAGCCTGCAATCTAAATAACGGTCCATGCATAAAGTGCAGCTTCTAAGTCTTCTATATTTTATTTTATTAACAGCACCTCCGGGCTCTTGTTTATTAAGCTGCTTTGCAAACTCAAAGGCAATTTCAGTAGCAATTTCTAGTTCAAAAAAAAAAAAAAGAAAAAAAAAAAAAGGAAATTTGCTGGTGGTTGGGAGATGATGTGTGAGCAGCCACAATTCACATGTATAACCTGCTGGAAGCACCCTGCAATACAAGGGCACTCAAGGACTGTAAGATTCATATAATCTCAGGATATTTTGCCTCAAACCAGTGTTCTTAAGGAGGAGATATCTGAATGCAATACTTCTTTATAACTTTACTATATTATAGTTGTCCCCGATTTTGAGTCCCCAGATGTTCTTGGACAGCAACTCCCAGAAGCCACTGCAAGCACAGCTAGCGGTGAAGGCTTCTGGGATTCTGTACTCCAAGAATGTCTGGGGACCCCAGTTTGGGAACTACTGCTATAGTAGATACAGCTGCCTGCAAGTGTGCAACTGGTGATGGCAGATCAAAACTGCATTTCAAAAAACACAATTTTTCTCTGATTATATTTTGTCTACAGACACAGATGCCCAATGGCAAAATACACAATGCCATGTCACCCATGAAGAGTACGTACATTAGCTCTCTAAAGGCATTATTATGAGGAGGGGGGCACTGGATATCTTTAAGATACTTAAGCATAGGCTGGATGGCCATTTGTCAGGCATGCTGTTGGTATACACTACATTATAGAGCCTGCATTCAGCAAAGAGACTAGATGGTCTCCAGGGTCCTTTATAATGCCAGGATTCTGAAAGAATCAGCTTTTCACATGAGTAATTATAATGGGTAGCCTGGTTCTTGTATGTGGATATATAAATATGGGCAAAAAATATAAATCTTGTTCTCTGTGGGTTTTGACATCTTAAACCAGAAAAGAATAATTTTTCTTCAAGTCAAGTCTGCCTCCAACATAATTCATTATTTATTCATTTAATTATATATCATCATTATCATTATTACCAATATTTTAAAACCAGAAATGAGTTCAGCTTGCACCCCAGATGGAAAGTTAAAAAGAAGACACCTTTTTGAGATTTTTATCACAGTAAGCAGACGAGTCGCTTTGTAGCCCTCACCCAGCCAATGGTGCACTGCTTCACAGCTACACTGTCAAGTGTTAAAAATCCTCCCCACCCACCCCAGCATATATAGATATATGTATGTATATTTTAAAAAAAATCCCCTGCCCATCTCTCAGTACACAAAAGGACCTCATCTCACTGCAAAAATAGCAGTACCCACTTTGGTCAATTAAAACAAACAAACAAACAACAAACAAACAAACAAAAAGCATACATTAATCTTTTGTCTCTTAAATCTGTGTACTTACCTATAATAACCAATACAGCTAAAAGCACTACCTACATAGGCAAAACTTGGTATTGCATAATTCGTATAAATTTGAATCCCCTCCCCCCAATATTAATTGGAAGATGAAAAACATGAAAGATTAATAGAAAAAACACCAAAATACTGAAAATATTGCTGGTCGATTACAATTTTTAAGCGGCAACTATACACAGCCATGATATGCTTTATAAATGTGAGATAAAGTTATAACTGCTTAAAAAATCCACGATGTCACTTTTTTTTTTTCATTTTCCCATCTGGAGTACAAAATATTTTGTCATAAAAATGGTAGATTTAAAATGATAATAAATGCAGCAAAACAAGTGTAGTGATGTCACTTTTTAGATTTCAAGGCAAGGCACGTTATGTGGACATTATAACTTCGTGCAAATTAGGATTACTGGATAGTGTAGTTTTAATTAATTTTTGTTTAAAGAGATAGAGGCAAAATGTATCCGCCCATGCATGTTATTGTTAATAAGAGTCATCTGTCAAACAAGGCTAATTTCTGAGAGCACCATGCACGTTTTCAGCACCCTGTCATTAGGCTTTTTAAAAGAGTGCATTTTAAAGTAAGTTTCAATTCCTCCCCCAACCCACTAACCTGGCATTCCCATTTGTAAACTATAAGCTTTGCCCTCTGTGACATGGATTTACCTCTCTGTGATTAACGTTTTATAGAACCTTTCCTATCCTCTATAGGTTCTTGATTCAACCAGTAACTTTAAATAAATAAGATACATCAAAGGAGGCAGAAGCTAAATCAACATAAGTGCTATGTTTCAATTCATTTTTTTCCTCAAGTACATGATCTGTCTTGATTTAATTAATGCCTTTTAATGCCCCCCTTTTAAAAATGAGGGAAAAATAAATTTGTTTGAAATACTTTTGAAATTCTTCTTCTTCTTTTTAATCCCCTCAATTTAGAGTCCAAGGGCTAAAGGACTTATAACAATGATCCCCTTTAGATATCATTTTAAAATTGCACTTGCCTCTAAGTGTTTTCCTTGGTGGGGGAAATTATTTGTAGCATCTTTTTAAGTGTCTTTCTCTTTTAATTTTTATTATCATATGAGAAGATAACACTTTTTAAAACCTAAAGTGAGGCATTGATTCCATAAAATGCCTCTTTATTTAAATATCTTCCTGAATACTTCAAACTGGGTAACACACTAGAAACAGGTTGGGTTAAGGAACAAAGTTAAATAAATGTGGATTGATACCTAAATTGTTTTCCTTGGGGGGAAAAAGTTCAGAAAACAGAGTGCTCAGAAAAGCTAGCTGGTGGCCTCTCCTTCTCCTGCACCTCTGTGGATGCCTCCTAGCCTTTGTTTTGAGAGCTAACTAGGAATAGTGTTCCCATGCGTAAACAACAAGAATACTAAACCAATAAACTAGCTTATCATGCAAATATTAAGGCATCTAGAAAGTCAGTTAAAATATATTGTCAGAGACAGAACATCTATTTCCCAGTGGATTTCATAGAACAAAGGCTACTTAGGAGGAGCATCTTTCTACTCATCAGTGAAATATCGCCGACCCTTCTTTAAAAAACACCTTTACAGTTTCAACCTTAAGGGAATTAGTGATTGTAAGTGCTGCAATTGCTGGTCTATGTTTCTTCTTTCTTCAGTTTTTTTGTTTTTTGTTTTTTGTTTTGTCCCGTCTTCCTTTCTTTTATGGTACTTTGTTCAGTTTCAGTCTCCTTTAGTTGCTCGTTTCTGCTTGAAGGAAAGGCTCTCCAATTAGATTCAAACCATAATTTTGGACATTTGTGGGCAGGATTGGTGTCCTGTTTGATACTTGAAAAGGGACCAGGCTAGCCCAAGTACCAGGACTGTTTAGGGAAAAGAAAAGAGAGAGCAGAAAAAAAAATAAGTTAGAATACTGTGGTAGCAACAAACTAAATAAGAACAAACATTTTAATGCCACTGAATTTCATGTTTATCAGTCATTCTAATGGAGCATCTCATTTCACAGATAAAACTTAAAGGTGAGAAACAATTGTGAGAAATGTTGATAGACCAGCAGCTCAGTCCTAAACCTTTCTGTGCCTGTGGGTTGTTGAATGGTTAATTGCTACATCAGATTAATCTCTCAAAATAGTTCACTCTAGCTGGCATACCAGTCAGGTATGCGAACGCCAGCTTTCAATCATTTACTTATTGTATGAAAAGCAATTCATAGACAGCAAGAGCAAATTGGAAAAAAAAGCTTCTCTGAATCCATCCCTATTTAGTTGCTTCTTAGCAATATGGTGGTGAACCTTATCTGAAATTCCCAAGGGATAGTTGAGTGTAACATGTGAAATGGCCCCAAAACATGCTAGCCTTTACAAAGTCATAAAGCTCTATCTTGCTATTATCTGAAATGTTACTTATCACCAATCACTTTCTAATGTCTGCACTGTACAAAGAAAAAAAATATTCTGCATAAAGAACAATCTACTATTTTTAATTTTTATTTCATTTTAAAATTTGTATGCAGAGCAGCGGTGATATCATCATCATCATCATCATCATCATCATCATCATCATCATCATCATCATCATCATCATCATCATCATCATCATCATCATCATCCCCATCCCCAAACTAGCCAAAATGGTAACTGCTTTCAGAGAGGCAGTTTCTGTACATGGAAACTGGAGAGGACAACTCCTTCCTTTTCTAGCCCTGATGACAGTGAAAAGACTTGCTCTGAAGACTGGGAAACCCTATGGAGTAGCATTTATGTACCAGAGGTTTTGTGCACTCCTGAAAATCATGACAATACTGCAAACATCACCATCATCACCTTCATCATCAGTATTAGGAAGGGGAATATTAAACAAAAACAAATTAAATTAAATTGCCAGTTTTCTTTTTGTAGTATGACTAACACATTTAATGCAGATATTTATCTAAAATCCTCAAATTTATTTATTTATTTATTTATTTTATTTATATCCCGCCTATCTAGTCGATTGACCACTCTAGGCGGCTCACAACAGAGGAAACAACAATAGTAAAAACCAATTTACAAAAAGGAAAACTTTCATCAAGTGGATAAAACAAACCTTCCATCTTATGGTATGACTATGTTTAAGAAGCACAATACAGTATATTTGTCAACATTATTCATGAATCCTCAAGGATGGACAAATCTCATGCAGCTCCCTCAAGAATTTTATAATCTTCTGACCAGTGGAATATTGGTTGACAGATTATTAGCCTATGTCATCAAGCAGAAGCCTACTTCTTCAAATGCATTTTTGTATCCTTTCCCACCAGTTTACAGAACAGTGAAATTTACATTTGCCATGGAGCTACACTCACAGTACCTTCTCTCTGGTGAGGCATCACCATTTTCATGTTTAGAATATGATACTATGTTTAGAACAGAGTATCATACAAAGTGTCATTCTTACAATCTGCACAATTCTCCACAGCCTGCTAGATGTTGCTAGTCACCAGTATTAGAGATGACAACATATAAAACATAAGGATGTTTATATATGTTATACTCTGTAAACTAAGGATAGAACAAATACAAATTTTCTCATTCTTCATTTAAAAAAGTGACTCAACACACTGAGATACCCTATCCAAAAAACCATCAACAGCTACAATTCTTTTGATTCCTATACAGTTGTGCCTTTTCCCTGAGATGGTTTGATTTGCCTATGGTGACACATGCCTTAGCTTGGATTACTGTAATGCACTCTATGTGGGCCTGCTTTTGAAGAACAATTGGAAGTTTCTGTTGATTTTAAATGTTGCAGCTGCTCTGATTACAACTTTCCATATTAGCTTTGCTGGCTGCCAATTGGTTTCTGGGCCAAATTCAAAAAGCTGGTCATGATCTATACAGCTTGGGTTCAGATTACCAGAATGATCATATCACCCCATATGAACTTCTTCAGCGTTTAAGATCTTCTAGATAGGTCTTTGTCTGAGCTCCACCATCCCCACAGTCTTGTTTGGTGTGGATATGAGAGAGGAACATTTCACTGGTTGCTCTCAGATTGTGGGATGTTGACATCTCTCTCTTGCCCTTCCACAAGCAAACAAAAACCTTCCTTTTTCAGCAAGCATTTAACTGACTCGGATGAGTAAGGGTCATTAGGGAATACTGTATTTAATTGTTTTTCAGTACTCTATTTTATTGTCTTTTTAACTAAATTTTTATAGTCATTTTAATCGACAGTGAATCACCTTAAGTCCCCTATGGGAGAAAGGTGGCATACAAAATGCATGCATGCATAGATAGATAATGCTTGTGCACATGTATGTATATACATATGTGATTATTATAATGTGAATTAGGCAATTTTCTATGCTATGGTTTAGAGAAATGCAAAGAAGCCATGTACTTATATGCTTTCTTCCCCCCACCCTACATATATGGCATACTTCACAGTCTGTTCAAGCCATAATTTCCCGTAGTATACCAAACTATAGTTTAAACCAGTGGTGAACAAAGTGAACTCCTCTTGATGTTGGACTGCAAACTGTATCAGCTGTAAGCAGCCTAGTCAATAAAAAGGAATGGTGAGAGCCACTGCCTAACAAGATCCATGGGGAACACTTTGGCCACTCAACAGTTTATTTAAATTTCAGTTTAACCACAAATGAGTATAACAAACCAGGGTGCACAAATAGGTATGTTGTTAATTGTACTGGTCAAATAACTACAGCATGAGATGTGCAATGGAGGAAAGTATAGGGTTCCTTTCTGATCCACCAAACTATTATTTGAAAAAGCTAACTCAATGCAACCAAATGGTTTTAAAAGGTCATAAACAAGACACATTTCATCTGCAGAAGGAACATTTTTGTTGGATCTCTCATGGCAGGTGTAACCTTTAAAATGCCCCCAAAGTAACTTCTCTTCTGAAATTGGGTTGTGCTCCCAAGATCACCTGTGGCCTAGCAGGAAACATTATCTGTGCATTCTAACAGTGTAAATGCCCAGGTAATAATAGGAAGAAACTGAATTAAGTGATTCCACGAGAGAGTGGAGCAGGATGGTTAAGAGTTGACTTTTGGCTGCCAGCAGCCCAAGGGCCATTGTTGTGATCCCCCAGCACCTCCAGAACTTCACAATAAGAGTGTGCTCTTTGGGGTTTTGGATTGCAACTCGGATCAGCACACCTGTAAGTTTTGGCCCTCTAGAGAAGGTTTTTGCTAGATTTTATCTGCAGCATTGGCTTCTCCTGTTTTTACTGCCTATTCTTGATCTACAGTTGTGCTGATTTGGCTTTGCAGGGTGCAATTACCTAAATTCTTATAGAATTCTGGGAATAACAGCCCCAAAGCATGAAAGATCATACCTCTACTCACCAATCCCCACACTCCCACACACATTTTTATTTTTTTCTTTAATTTATTTTCCTCATTCAAAAAAGCCCTACGCTGTTTATGGCATGTGAAGACAATTTCTCCATGTTTTGAATTGAGCTCAAATGTTTATTTTTAAAGCGTATTTTGGCCACTAGTGGGCAAGGGACACAGTTTCAGTTTTTGAAAACCTCTTTTGAAAGATACATTTAAAAGATCAACAACACAGTTATATCCTTTTTTTCCTTTATAACTAATTGCAGCAACGGTTATGGTATAAAGCTGATGCTCTAAAATATGCAAATTAGCCTCTTTGGTCACACCCCTCCATCTTTAGCACTGTCCTCTTAAAACTACAGCTCTTGGGCTGCCAACAAATCTGGAGAACAGACTCAGTCCTGGTGAGGTTGCTTATCCCTGCCGTAGAGGCAAAGATACATTTCTGAATAGGACTCACAAACTCACAATTAATAATAATAATAATAATAATAATAATAATAATAATAATAATAATAATAATAATAATAATAATAATAATAATAATAATAATAATAATAATAATAATAATAATAATAATAATAATAATAATAATAAACCTGTTAAAATTCATGACAAATGAAGTAATTTGTTATGGAAGACAACCATGAATAATACAATATGAAAAATAAACACTGACATGCTTAATACTCAGAGCCCGCTCCTACTGCTATGAAATGATGCTCTCCAAGGTAACTTTTGGAAGAAGAGTTGAGTTGGAAGTACAACAGACAGAATGCAGAAAAGACAGGGTCATGTTTCATAGAAGGCAGTCTGAATACAATGAACACTGAGATAATAATCTGAAAATAATATTTTTATAGAAGAGATATTTCACACTTCTTTTGTAATTCTGCCTCTTAACACTGACAGAACTTCAGCTTCATGTGTTATTGGCATATTTTCATTGGGTAAAGTGGAAGAGTGGGTTTGAATTTGAGCGGACTCTTTAGGCCATGCTGATTATTTTTGGACTTCAAAATTCCACAGGTTTGAGATGAGAGAACGGGCAGGGAACCCTCCCAAAGATGAGTGGGTTACAGATGTTCTGGGAGGAGCAATCTGTCCATGTAAGAGTGTACAAGGAGGCCTTTTTCATTTTTGCCCATTAGAAAAAGCTGTATTTCTTTAAAAAGCCATTCTAACCAGCTAGAAAGTTTGGCTTCTGCACATGCTTCAAATGAGAGCTGAGAATGTTCCAGGGAGTGATGTTATATGATTATGATTTCATAGGAAAAGATAGCTGCTGAAGGCAGCCATGTTTTCCCCCAACTCTTACAATGCTTTTGGAAACAATAATACAATATCACTCAAGAGATATTCCAAGCTGTGCTTGAAAGCATGTAGTGTGGGCCATTCGTCCTAGTCATATGGAACCTTGACATATGTGTGTCTTATCTTGAACCACCTATTTGAAAGTGCAGTCCTGAAAGATATCCATGACCTTCCAACATGAATTCGACCAAACTCCAGGAGGCAGTGGAAGACAGGAGGGCCGGGTGTACTCCGGGTCCATGGGGTTACAAAGAGTCCAACACGACTTAACAACAACAACAAAAATTCTGACTGGTAGAGCAAAGCCCCCTACTTATGCAAAAAACTAGCACAGCCTGTACACCGGCACCAATTTTCAGCAAAGAGCACAAACCTGTGATGTGGTCTTATTTTTCTCCCTTCCTATAAAAAGGAAAACCAGACTATGGGCGTGCTTTAGCTTTTTAAAGACATTTCTTATGTTTCTGGCTGGTATCTATTTACAGCCAGACACAGTAGCATGGCATGAACATGTATAAATTAAATATGAGTAAGAAATCCTTCTCAATGGAATCTAGTGCTGATTCTACATACTCTGGGAGTGTGAGGCCTAGCTCATATACTATGCTGGTGGTCTATGCACTCACTAGACCAGTGGTTCTTAACCTGGGCAATATGGCCCCTCAGGGGACAATTTTGTTTTTCAGGGGGGCAATGGAATGAAAAGGGGCGACGTGGGGGCAATGGAACAGAAGGGAGTGATAGGGGCGATGGAGCTGCCACGCCGGCGCCGCCATTGAGGAAGTTATCATTGTGCGCTGCCAGATCAAGAGCGGCTGGAGCTGGCAGCGGATGTGGTGCCACCAGCACCGCCGTCACCATTGAAGAAGTTATTATCGCTGCCAGAATTTTTTTATTAAATATTTTGCCTAATACATTAGATTCTGAAAAAGCATTTTTAGCCATCCATATGATAATAGTGGAAAGAATAGTATTCGCAAAACAGTGGAAGGAGTCTGGAATACCACAAACAGACAAACTGATAGGGAAAATACTGGAAACTGCAGAAATATATATGCTAACCGACTGGTTGAATCCAAAAAAGAAAAAGGATCATTGGGAAACTTGGCTGCCACTATTTACATGGTTGCAAAATAGATCAGCAACATAATTAATAATGGGAATTACAAAACACCTGTCTGAATTTAGATTTTTCTATATAGTGTATATATTTTTGTATGATAACTGAAATTACTCTTATAAGGGATTATTTAGAATCATTATGTAAAAAAAAATACCAATTTGTAATGTGTCCATTCAAATCCATCCCCTCTAAATGTATCTTTACCCCAGTTATCCCTTACCCCACGCTACCTCTATAAAGAGAAAAATAAATAATAATTTAAAAAGAAGTTATCATCGCCCCCTTCCCCGCAGTGGCAGTGCTGCACCGCTGGATCCAGAGCAGCTGCTGCTGGCAGCGGATGTGGTGCCACCGGCACTGCTGCCACCACTGAGGAAGTTATCATCGCCCGCCCCCCCGCGGCTGCCGCACCACCGCCACGGGGAGGGGACAATGATAACTTCCTCAATGGCTCAAGGGGGCGTTTCGTTCAAAAAGGTTACGAACCACTGACTAGACCACTGGCTCCTACTGTACCCATCAGATTTCCTAATTATGATGACACTTGCCTTGTTTCTTCCTGCTGCCAATCAGCTACCAAACACACTGTCCCCATGTCCCTGTGCACAGGGACAAACTCTCAAACAGAGCCACTTAGGATCTTACAAACCTCTTCCATAAACTGTAAGTTTAAGAGTTCCCTTTAAAACTCCTTTCTCTCCTTCACTACAACAAAGGCTGAAATGGCAGTTCATTGTTAAATGTAACATGTTGTATTATAACGCTGCTTCTTAAATGTCTACATCAAATATTGTAAGATCTGGACATACTGCATAGATAACAGAGTAACAGAGTCATGTGAACATTTTCAAGCACATTCTACAATTTAGTTGTTCTCCATCCCTTCCACCCATGGTAATGGGCTTAATGGACTGGGTAAAATGTCCCCTCTCCTCCCATTCTTGAGACATGAGTGTAGCTTGAGCAGAAATGATGAAAATTACCTGATGCCCTTTCTGGGAATCCTCAGTCCTAATGAAAAAGATCCAGAGTCCTTAAGTGGGTTTAAAATATGCATTCATGTGACAAAGAACAGTTTTGAATATGTGTATAGTTGAATCTGAACATTGTTCATATACTGTCTTCTACGATTATATTCTCATCAAAAAGCTGAAAAAGATACACCAAGAAACAATAAAGGAGTTGGATGTTGGCCAATGCTTTCAAACTATGGTGTTGAAAGCAAAAAGTGCTACTTATATACCCACCCCATAGCACTTCAAGCACTCTCTGGGCGGTTTACAAGTTAATTATGCAGGCTACACAATGTCCCCACCCCCCAGCGAGATGGGTACTCATTTTAGCGATCTCAGAAGGATAGAAGGCTGAGTGAACCTTGAGCCGGCTACCTGGGACTGAATCGTGAGCAGTTTTGGCTGCAGTATAGCAGTTTAACCACTGCACTACAAGGTTCAGATAAAAGTTCATCATTGATTTAATCTCATCTCTGCCTACTTCTGCCCTTTCGGGTAGCTGTTATTGTGAAGAAAAATGACATTAAAATTACAAAGTGTTTTGAATTCTGCAAAGTGTTGTAACAGTCATAGAGGAACATACTCCTGCAGTATCTGGTATACTCACCACTGCAGGAGTATACCTGATACCTTGCGGTTGTGGACAGGTATATATTGGAACCACAAAACAAAGCATCCACACCAGAATCAAAGAACATGAGAGACACTGCAGACTAAAACAACCAGAAAAATTTGCAGTAGCTGAACATGCCCTAAAACAAGCTGGACATGAAATTCTATTTCAAAATACTGAAATACTTGACAACACCAGCAATCACTATGTCAGACTGCACAGGGAATCCATTGAAATCCACAAGCACCAGCAGAACTTCAACAAAAAAAGAGGAAAGTTTGAAACTCAACAAAACTTGGCTCCCAGCTTTCAAAAATACAGTGTGCAAAAGGTCAACAAACTCTACCCAGCCACAAGGACTGGGGATCACTACACACAAAAGACCAGCTAACGACACCCATCAATCACAGTGACAGATAATCTCTGCTCCTTATCACAACAATACACCCACAACAAGACATACTCATCACCCATCTCCAGAAAATGTCAAAAGCCTATCTCAGCCATAAATACTCCACTCCCAAGCCAACTACAACAGAGCACAGAGTGCTGTCCTCTGAAGATGCCGGCCACAGAGACTGGTGAAATGTCAGGAAGAACAACCTTCAGAACATGGCCAAAGAGCCCAAAAAACCCACAACAACCATAAGCTAAAACAGTTAAAAGCAATACAAAACAATAGTGATTAGTATTGCTAAGTAATGCTGAATAAGGGAAAACAGAAAATTATAATAAAAATAAAATCAAGTATTGACAGGAGGGAAGGCCTGCCTAAAGAGCCAAGTTTTTAGTTGGCTCTTAAAAATACCAAGCAAGGGAGCCAGGTGAATCACTGATGGGAGGTTATTCCACAGCTGAGGGGCCACTGCTGAGAAGGCCCAGTTTTGTGTT
The DNA here is from genome assembly GCF_051106095.1 of Pogona vitticeps. Taxonomy (NCBI): domain Eukaryota; kingdom Metazoa; phylum Chordata; class Lepidosauria; order Squamata; family Agamidae; genus Pogona; species Pogona vitticeps. Next base: position 224,050,837 of record NC_135784.1, on the reverse strand, counting down.
CCTTCTTTCTGAGCCTCTGTTGGGCTAGGAGCATTTTTCTGAGTTCTGAGGTCAGTTCTCCCGTGCTCTCATCCTGCACTGAGCCAAATTCCTCCTCAGAACCTTGGTCTCCCTGTGGCTCTCTCACTTCCCCCATTTCTGCCATTTGGCTTCGAGTCAAGGGCATAATCCCCCCAGAACAGGCTGCCTTCAAAAGTCACGCCTCAAAATAAAACGACGACTTTTTTTCCTTTTGCCTCAGAAACAGCCTTCTATAGACTGCTGCTGTTCCTCCAGCACCAACTTGCAACTGTTGCCAGGTAGAATCCACCCCCTCTGCTAGGCCTCTCAGCAGACAGGCTAGATCACTGTTACTTCACGCAGCTTTGCCTCAGCCCTTTCCCGCCAAACGGGTTGCCTCACAGCTCCCTAATCTAGTCCCCCAATCTGAGTTTGCACGTTCTTCCACTAGCCCACTGGTTCTTAACCTTGGGTTACTCAGGAGTTTTGGACTGCAACTCCCAGAAGCCTTCACCACCAACTGTGCTGGCTGGGGTTTCTGAGAGTTGTAGTTCAAAAACATCCGAGTAACAAAGGTTAAGAACCACTGCACTAGCCTACCTCCCCGTGAGGTAAGCCTAGAAGATTACCTACGCGCCCTCAGATTTTCCCTGACTAGACCCCCCTTGCTCTGGGCACACTTGCCAAGGCTTTGCTGGACCACTGGACAACTGGACCAGTCGTATCCCACCGCTGGACACCAATCAATGTTGCAACCCCAGACCTACTGGAGTATCCCACCCTGTAGTTATGCTGCCACCAACCATTCGCTCTATCAAGTCACCCAGACCAGGAATGGATTTTAATAAACAAAAGAACAAGGTTTATTGAAACAACAAACAGGGTAAATAAAAGGATCAGGTAAATAGGATACTGGAACTTGGTATAGTCCCAATCATACACATACAACAGATTGGTTCCCACGGAACACTTTAAGGTAACGTACAGACCCTGAACCTATCAGTTCTGGCTACCTAGATAGAAACCTGAACCTATCAGGTATGTACTATCTGACGAACAGTTGTACCCAGTCTGACCCACAGACTCCAACCCCACTTCTCCACATCAGCTCCCTACGATGGACTCCCCCCAAATATATACAGTACAGCTCCTCCCCCCTGATGTCCCGCCTTCCACTCCCCATAGGATGGAACTTTCCCTCCAAACCCATGACAGACAGGTACCATCAGTGCTGTATGTGACAGCCTCTCTCGGCTTTAGGCCCCTCGACCATCCCTCCTGGCTATGGCGAATGATTCGGGTAGATCTAAGTGAGAGAAGGTGATCTGCCAGGTATCGAGGTCCTAAACTGTTTAGGGCTTTATACGTCGTAATCAACACTTTGAAGTCAATGCGGAAGTGAATGGGCAGCCAATGCAAGGTAGCCAGAGTGGGAGAGATATGCTGGTACTTTCTGACCCCACTAAGGAGTCTGGCCGCCGCATTCTGCACCATTTGAAGCTTCTACACCAATCTCAAAGATAGCCCCACATAGAGCGCATTACAGTGGTCTAATCTTGAGATTACAAGCGCATGGACGAGAGTGGTGAGAGCCCCGCCATCAAGACAGGGTCACAGTTGGGCAATCCGCCACAGATGGAAATAGGTAGAATGGGCCACAGACGCCACCTGGATTTCCATGGTAAGCGCCGGGTCCAGATGTATCTCCAAGGTGCGCACCACACTCTTTGCGATGAGAGTCAAACCCCCCAAAAGAGGGAGTTTCCCAAACCACCAATGGAGGGGCTTCCCACCCTCAAGACCTCCGTCTTGTCCGGGTTCAACCTCAAGCCATTCAGCAGCATCCTCCAGACAGCGCTGAAGGGACAGAACGGCATCCACTGAGGTAGGTGAAAAGGAGATGTAGAGCTGGGTGTCATCAGCGTACTGATGGCATGAAGCCCCACACCCCCTGATGATCCCACCTAGCGGCCTCATATAGATGTTGAACAGCATTGGGGAGATGAGCAAGCCCTGCACAACCCCACAACTGAGACTCCATGGGGCTGAAACATTCTCCCCAAGCTGTACTCTCTGGGGCCGGTCCTCCAAGAAGGAACGGAGCCAGGCAAGCGCCAGGCCACCAATTCTCAACTCGGAGAGCCTCCCCAGAAGGATACTGTGGTCGATGGTATTGAAGGCGGCTGAGATATCAAAGAGGACCAACAAGGACATTTTGCCCCGGTCAGCCTCCCTTAACAGATCATCCATCAGTGTGACCAGTGCCGTTTCTGTGCCATGGTGCGGCCTGAAGCCCAACTGAAACGAATCCAGCGCATTGGTTTCATCCAAAAATAAATGACAAAAATGTTATATTCTCTGTTCTTACCAAGTTCCCAACACTGGCAGTCATTTCATAGTGTTATTGAATAAAAGAACTCAAAACATTATGAGAGAAAAGGACAAACACAGCATGGGAATAGCAGTCTTTATGTGAGCTCTGTGAATATAGTGTTGTTTTGCTATTTGAAACATTCAGGAGTGCATGAAGATGCAAGTTTACAATGGTGTAATGGTTGAAAACAGCATCAACAAACAAGCGTACAAACAAGGAAGCTATTTTATGCTAGTTCATTTGTTTGCATAAAGAAGTCACCACAGATTAACCTACATGGCAGAAAACAAGACGTACATAACAACTTCATTCATGTTCACATCCATGTATTACAGTTATCCACATGTTGGATAAATATCTGAATGTATAAATTGAAAGTAACATCACAATCATATAGTGGAAGTGTTAAACTCTAACATTAGGTTCACTGATTTAAAAAATTTGTGTGGCATATTTGGCTTACTACATGATAAGCCTATTATCCATTGTGATTTTGTGAGCTATGCCATACTCGTTTTATAGATCTGTAGAACTGCTATCCTCATCAGCAGTTCGAAATAGGAATAGGATACATATTATCCCTTACAGTGATTTTGGTCACTGTACATACAGTACATTTAAGCTGAGATAAATTTGGTGTGAGGTATGTCTATGCTTTGTAGCTCCAGGTATGAGGATAAAAAACAAGTACATGTGTAGTTTTCAAACACAATATGTAAGACATTAAGCAATGGTATTTAAATTCCCAGGATGCCTATTTCTTATTCCCTAATGGAACCCTCACTACTCTAAAGTCACAAAAATGATTGTAAAGTAAGTGATAATGTGATACTCATACAAGCACTATTCTCTGTCCCACCTTCTGTAACTTATTTATATACTAGTTATGTAAACACTTAAATAAATAACAATTAACATACCAGTTCCTTTGTTCAGTAAACATATTAAAACACTCATTGAAAAGACAATTCAAAGACACAAATGCTTTAAATTTGGAAAACAAAATACAAAAGATAGAGGGAAGCTCTTTTCCCTCTCACACAATACCAGAACCAGGGGACATCCACTCAGATTGAGTGTTGGGAGAGTGAGAACAGGCAAAAGACAATATTTGTTTACCCAGCGTGTTGTTAGTCTGTGGACCTCCTTGTCACAGGATGTGGTGATGGCATCTGGCCTAGATGCCTTCAAAAGGGGATTGGACAGATTCCTGGAGGAAAAGTCCATTGCAGATTACAAGCCTTGATGGGGATGTCTAATTTCCAGGCTTAGAAGGAAGGTACCTCCAAATGCCAGACGCAGGGGAAGGGGTATCAGGCGAAAGGTACAGTATCTAGTTGTGTGCTCCCAGAGGCACCCGGTGGGGCCATTGTGAGATACAGGGAGCTGGACTAGATGGGGACTTGGCCTGATCCAGCAGTGCTCTTCTTATGTTCTTATAAAATGTAATGAAATAGTGATATCCTATAATCACCAAGGATTAATGGTGAATTTTCCAATTGGTTGTTTGTTGTTTTTAAACAAGCTCCTCCTTCCACAAGAACAGTGCCAAGATCATCTGACAAGAAACACAAGAGTACGTTTATCCTACCTAAGTGAACAAAAGAGTGCTGAGAACAAGAAAGTGGTTTACAGCAGATTGGGAACTTTTCTAATCCTGCTGGAATCTGTAGCAGAACTCTCAAAATACAGCTGGAAAAGTTGTTTTCTTTCTATCACTTTGTCTGCGGATCCCTCCATTTTGGTCACACTGTAGTGTCTGCTGCTGCTCCCATAAAGGTTAACTTAAAGCCCCAAACATAATCATGTGGAAAATGGACATTATTGATTCCTATGGTCCATTGTTTCCCCATTCTAAGTCCCTGAAGTTCAAGTTCAATCTGGAATTACATCATGTCTGGTTTCTCTTGGTTACCAGACGGCTTGAGACGTGACCACAGCTACAGAAAAAACAAACAGCCTTCTTCACGCTTCGGCTCCCCTATCGATTCAAACAAACTTTTCTCCTCTCTCTCAAGTATGTTTCAAGTATGGAGCATGGTTAATTTAGAGATTAAGTTCCAAATTAGATTATCTAATGGCATCTTAATGGATTGCTGACCCATTTCCTGTGGGACGGCAGCATGCAAGTCTGGCTGGAATACAATTAATTTCTTAGGAAGTGTTCGGAAGACGTTTGCTTAGATGGAAAGGAAACATAAACTCTCTGCACATCTTTCCTTATTAGAGAGTTGAGTGAAAGTATAAGGGAGAGAGTGACAAACTGATAAAAGCCAGAAATCTTTCCAGTTCCCCCATTGTTAATGATTTTATCAGCAATGTTTTCAATTCACTGGTTTTTTTAAATACACAAACCGATTTTGGCTTTTGGGGTTGTTTTTTTTTTTTTTTTACTGATGAAATATATAATGCAGAAAGTAAGCCTTCTGGCTAACTGCTGTATTTATTACCCAAAATGCAACCTTTAAAAAATAACTTGATATTCATATTCAAGCGATTAAAGTACTGTACTTGAATTCAGTTGGTTCTTTAAAAGATCCACATTTTTTGGAATTTGAAATCTACAACACTGGTCTGACAATAAAAGCACTTCCCAGCCTCCCTTTCCTCATGAACGTAAGCTTATTCCATCTCACAGCCTTATCAGCATTATCATCACAGCCCTTCAGAGGAGCGGAGGGCGGGGCGGAAGAGAATGCTACTCTAAAAAGTTTAACGTTTTGAACACCCCATGGCCCAAGCTGAAAAGGAAATTCAGCTCTCTGAGAATGAGGCTCTCTTTAGGAGCTCTAAGAACAAATCAGCTGCTGTACTGTACTTTTGTGTCAAGATAACAAAGTGAAACCAGGAAATGCTAACGTAATGCCTGGGTACAGCAAAAATAATGTTAAATTAACTCTTCAAAACAGCATTGAAACAGTTTGCTTTTTAAAATGTATGTTATGATCAGCACCTTTACTCCCCTCCCCTTCCCCATGAACACTTTCACATGTTAGACATTAAACTAGTCAGATAACAAACTGCCACCATAACAGTAGATGCATAACAATCAGACTTCATAGATGCTGGTCCATGTATTTAGTCATTTGGAAGGAAAGAAGATTTATTTGATTTATTTGTATTATTATTAACTGTATTCAATTTATGTTTATTTACTTTATGTATATCATTTTTGTGCACTGTCTTACTGTATATGGTTAATTTTCTTTTTTTTTATTTGACTTAGTTGTATTAAGTAAATTTTCTTTTAATTTTCTTTTCTCCTTTTCCCCTCCTTTCCTGCTTTTCTCCCCCCCTTTCTTTTTCCCTCCCTTCCTTTCCCCTCTGACATGGAATGGACGGCCTGCCCTCCCAGCGAGGGACCCCAAAACATTTCTGTGGTCACGGGTAGAGGGCGTTATGGCGTTGGCACGGTCCCCACTCGTGCAAGAAGAACGATGAACAGATGTCTGAAGGCTGTACATTGTTCTGAGACCGTGACCAGCCCCCAGTATCGAGGCAGCCAGACCAGTCAGCCTTCCACCCTACGCCTGGTGTTGTTGAATGCCAGGTCTGTATCCAATAAGGCCCAGGTAATCTACGACCTTATCCTGGAGGAGGATGCAGACCTGGCTTGCATAACCGAAACATGGATTGGCGGAGAGGGGGGTCCCCCTCTAGCACTCATCTGCCCGCCCGGTTATGCTGCCCAACACCAGGGTAGACTGGAGGGTCGGGGGGGGAGTAGCCATTGTCCACAAATCCAACTTGGAGGTCGCTAGGCGCTCCTCAGTGGTAAAGCCGGGTCTTGAGGCCCTCCACGTGTCGATTGGGGCCAGGGATGGTATTGGGATCTTGCTGGGTTACCGAGCTCCCCGCGACCCAGCCATTTCCTTACCGGAGCTGGTGGACTTTGTCTCCACGGCACTGCTGAGTTCCCCGAACCTATTGGTTTTGGGGGATTTCAACGTGCATGTGGGGGCAGAGACCTCCGGGCCAGCTCTTGAGTTCTTGGAGACCATGGCCTTCTTGAACATGTCCCAACATGTTAACGGCCCCACCCACGTGGGTGGCCACACACTTGACTTGTTTTTTTCCACTGATGGGAGCGAGAGTGGTCCGATGGTGACTGACCTTGAGTCGGTACCCTTGTCATGGTCGGACCACCACCTAATAAAGTGTACCATTAAAATGGCTTTCCCCCCCTGCAGGGAGCAGGGATCTATTGTTATGGTCCGCCCTCGAAGGCTACTGGATCCGGTTGGATTCCAGGATGCCATGAGAGGTGTTACGGCTGACCTGGCTGGCGCTCCTGTCGAGGCTCTGGTGGATGGCTGGTTTGCTGCCGCGACTAGGGCTGTTGACATGATCGCACCTAAACGCCCTCTCCGTTGCAGAGACCGCCCGGCACCCTGGTTTAATCGGGACCTCCGGGCGAGGAAGCGGGTCAGGAGACGGCTAGAGCGCAAATGGAGAAAGGTCCCGACGGATTTCAATAGGATAGCTGTCAGGGTCGCTACTAACCTTTATCTTGCTAAGGTAAAGGCTGCTAGTAGATCATACCTCGCTAACCGGATAAGCAAGGCGTCCAACCAGCAGGCGGAGTTATTCCGTATAGTACGCGACCTCTCCGGAATTGGTCCGGGCGATGGGCCTCCCCCTAGTTTTTCACCGGACCAATTTGCAGCATTTTTAAAATCAAAAGTGGAGGCCATCCGCCGGGACCTCTCTCCTTTTTTGAGCACAGTGAGTCGAGCTGAGATGTCCAGCGCTCCGTCTTGCCCGGTGATCCTGGACACCTTTCAGCCTGTTACGCCTGACACTGTCTCCAGGGCGCTTGACCGCTGTCGTGCCACCACCTCCTCTTTGGACCCTTGCCCGGCCTGGCTAATCAAAGCAGCCAGGCCGCTAACAACGGAGTGGGCCACGGCTATAATAAATGGGTCTCTCCTTGAGGGCAGATTTCCATCTGCCCTGAAGGACACACTCATTAGGCCCATCAGGAAGAAACCTAATTTGGCGGCGGACGAAATTGGCAACTACAGGCCCGTCGCCAATGTTTCTTTCCTTAGCAAGGTAGTCGAGAGGGTGGTGGCCGACCAGCTTCAAGCGCTCCTGGATGAAACAGATGCCCTGGATCCATTCCAGTCGGGCTTCAGGCCGCGCCACGGCACAGAAACGGCTTTGGTCGCCCTGTGTGATGACCTATTGAGGGAGGCCGATAGGGGCAAAGTGTCCCTGTTGGTCCTCCTCGACATCTCAGCGGCCTTTGATACCATTGACCACGGTATCCTCCTGGGGAGGCTCTCCGAGTTGGGAATAGGTGGCCTGGCATTGTCCTGGCTCTGTTCCTTCTTGGAGGACCGCCCCCAGAGAGTTCAGCTTGGGGAGAGAGTCTCGGCCCCGTGGAGCCTCAATTGTGGGGTTCCACAGGGGTCGATTATCTCCCCAATGCTATTTAACATCTATATGAGGCCGCTGGGTGGGGTCATCAGGGGGTGTGGTGCTTCGTGTCACCAGTATGCGGACGACACGCAGCTCTATATCTCCTTTTCACCAACCGCAGGAGAAGCCATTCTGTGCCTTCAGCGCTGCCTGGGGACTATACTGGAATGGATGCAGGAGAACGGGCTTAGGCTGAACCCGGACAAGACGGAAGTACTGAGGGTGGGCCCTCCCACAGTTGGGGATTTGGGAAACTCCCTCTCTTTTGGGGGGGTGACTCTCCCTGCAAAGGATGGTGTACGCAGCTTGGGGATCCATCTGGACCCGGTGCTCTCCATGGAGTCACAGGTGGCGTCGGTGGTCCGCACCGCCTTTTTTCACCTCAGGCGGATAGCCCAGCTGCGGCCCTACCTGGATGTGGGGGCGCTCACCATCTTAGTACACGCGCTCGCAATCTCAAGATTAGACCACTGTAATGCTCTCTACGTGGGGCTTCCTTTGAGGTTGCTGCGGAAATTACAGGTGGTGCAGAATGCGGCGGCCAGATTACTCAGTGGAGTGAAAAAATTCCAACATATTTCACCCACTCTGGCCACATTGCATTGGCTGCCCATCAGGTTCCGCATCGACTTCAAAGTGTTAACGCTTACGTATAAAGCCCTAAACGGTTTAGGGCCTCGATACCTGGCGGAACGCCTACTCCCACCAAGTTCTACCCGGGTCACACGGGCGAGCCAGGAGGTGAGGCTGAGGAGCTTAACGCCGAGGGAGGCCCGAAAAGAGAAAACAAGAAATAGGGCCTTCTCGGCAGTGGCTCCTCGCCTTTGGAATAACTTACCTCCTGGCATTCGCGGAGCTCCCTCGCTGGGCACCTTTAAGAACCTATTAAAGACTTGGATGTTTCGGCAGGCCTTCTCTCCAGATTACTTTTGATTTTCTTCTCTCCTTTATTGTTTCCCTATTTTTAATTGTTGTAATTATGCTGTTTTATGTTATTGTATTTTATCTCTGTTGTTGGCCGCCTAGAGTAGTCTACCACGACTAGATAGGCGGGATATAATAATAATAATAATAATAATAATAATAATAATAATAATAATAATAATAATAATAATAATAATAATAATAATAATAAGAAGAAGAAGAAGAAGAAGAAGAAGAAGAAGAAGAAGAAGAAGAAGAAGAAGAAGAAGAAGAAGAAGAAGAAGAAGAAGAAGTTTATTTGAACAAATCCTTCTGGGTGGCATTATGGGATTTTTACCTTAGTTTTCATTTTGTTCTTCAGTTGGAGATTTGTCAGCTATAGAAGTTTGGCAATTAGTAATATTTTAAAAATTCTTATGGCTTCCCCTATGCAGATAAGGATATTTTTCTGTTCTCAAGTCAACTAAAAACTGATTTGCACAGGGCCCCCCAGAAATGAGAATTCTTCTTATCTTGACTATGACATTCAAATCAACATGCTTTGTATTCACTGAATGTACGAAGGGGTTTCTTTGAACTCCTTTAAGACAGACTTCCCATCCACCCCCTGAATGCACTCCCCCGCACAGCCCCTTTGTGCATGCGCATGTGTATGCATGCCACCCCTTGTGACCACTCCCCCACGCTTTCGCACATGCACATGAGCACCCCCGCACCTGCATGAGTGCCACACTGCCGTTTGTGCATGTGCATGAGCACACCCGTGCCCGCACAAGCACCCTCTCGCTCCTTCGTGCACAGGCACAAGCACAAGCGTGCCCATGTGAGAGAGATAGACAGCGCTCCTTTGCACATGCTTGCGAGTGCAAGGGGGTGCCCCGCCTTCCCCAGCCAGACCGCGGCGTTAAAAGAGTTGGGGACCCCTGCTTTAAGACACTTGTAATATTAGGGTAGTAAAGAGAGAACCATGTTGGGCTGTTGCAACACAAGCAGGTAAGAGTTCTATGGCACTCTTAGATTAAAATGTTTTACCTGGTTTAATCTTTCATGGGCTTCATGAAAAATTCTGCCAAGGTGTCAGTTGCTAATGGACATGGAATTTCCCTGTTTTCTTCACTTTTCAATTATCGGCCAACTGTTTACAGTTGTATTGTTTCTCTAATAAGCCTTATGGGCAAGATGGCAAGCTCTTCCCCACAATGATATTAAGTAAAATGGTCAACTTTCACTGTAGACATAAAAAAGAATGAGAGGCCAAAGTCCTACTGGGGAAAATCATGTCAGACAATTGTGCAAGCAATTTCTCTCGTCATCTATCTCAAGTGCATTTGCTCTTTCCCCTGTATGTTGGAGAGTGTGATGGATAGCTGCTAACAGGGTAGAACTAGCTGTGTGATTGTCCTTAAATGATTGTGTAGGGTAACAGGATTCGGCTCTTGGAATCTAGATCACAGATAGGAATTACATAGCCCAGAAGCCTAATGTGTTCCCCAAGGCCATTTTTTCACCTGCCTGGAACATGGTCCTTTAATCATCCAAGGATGCCCACCCAGATTTAAAATCACAGAATCATAGAAAAGTGAAGTTGGAAGGGGCCTACAAGGCCATCAAGTCCAACCTCCTTCTCAATGCAGGAATAGAATTAGAGCATATCTGCCAGGTGATAATCTCAGTTGTTCTTGAATGCCTCCAGTGTTGGAGCACTCTCAAGGTAACTCCCAAGGTAACTGGTTCCACTGTCCTACTGCTCTAACAGTTAAGAAGTTTTTCCTGATATTCAACTGAAATCTGCCTTCCTTTAATTTGAGCCTACTGTTGCGTGTCCTGCTCTCTGGGATGACTGAGAACAGATCTTACCCCTCCTCTGTATGATAGCCTTTCAAATATTTGAAAAGTGCTATCATAACACCCCTCATTCTTCTTTCCTCAAGGCTAAACATGCCCAATTCCTTCAGCCTTTCCTCGTAAGGCTTGGTTTCCAGCCCCTTGATCATCCTTGTTGCCCACCCCGAACTTGTTCCAATTTCTTAGCATCCTTCTTTAAGTGTGGTGTCCACAACTGAACACAACACTCAAGGTCAGGCCTAACCAGTGCTGAATAGAGGGGGACTAACACCTCGCAGGATGTGGAAACTTCTATTAAATGCAGCCAAAAATAGCATTTGCCTTTTTTTGTAGCCACATCACACTATTGGCTCATTTTTAGCTTGTGATCTACGACAATTCCAAGATCCTTCTTGCTTGTAGTTTTGTTGAGCGAGGTATCCCCCATCTTGTAACTGTGCAATTGGTTTCTGTTTCCGAGGTGCAGTACATTGCACTTATCCCTGCTGAATTTCATTCTGTTGCTTTTAGCCCAGTGCTCCATCCTATCAAGGTCATTTTGAGTTTTGTTTCTGCAAATTTGACAAGCATTCCCCACATTCCCTCATTCAAATCATTAATAAAAAATATTGAACAGCATCAGGTACCCCAAGGACTGAGCCTTGGGGTACCCCACTAGTTACCTCTTCACAGTTAGAGAAGGACCCATTAATCATCACTCTTTGAATACCGTTCTGTAGCCAATTGCGATTCCACCTGACCCTTGATCTATCCAGCCCACACCTAGTTATCTTGTTAATCAGAAGATCATGGTCAAAAGCTATGCTGAAGATACTTGATCAAAAAATAAGATCAAATTAGTTTGGCAGGGTTTGTTCTTGACAAATCCATGTTGGCTTCTAGTTATTATTGCATTGTTTTCTAGAGGCTTGCACAATGACCACTTTATGGTCTGTTCCAGAATGTTACCTGGGATTGACGTCAGGCTGACTGTCCTGTAGTTCCCAGGTTCCTCTTTTTCCCCCCTTTTTGAAAACAGGGACAACATTGGCCCGTCTTCAGTCCTCTGGCACTTCACTCATTTCTCATGATTTCAAGAAAATAATGGATAGTAGTTCTGAGAGTTCTTCAGCCAGTTCCTTCAGTACTCTCAGATGCAGTACATCTTGTTGATCTCGTTCAAGGTGGTAAGGGTATTCCTTGACTATTTGTTTATCTATCTCCAGCTGCAATCCTGTCCCCCCCCTTGCACTTTCAATTTGTTTGGAGGTTCATAGTGTGTCTTATGGGAAAAGACAGAACTAAACTAGGAATTGAGCAACTCTGCCTTTTCTTTGTCATGTTATCATTTTTCCATTTCCATTGCAGAGCTGTGCCACTATGCCTTCTGTTTGTCTTTTGCTACCCACATACCTGAAGAATGCTTTTTTAAATTGCTTTTAGTATCTCTAGCTAACCTCAGCTCTCCTAATGCCATCCCTGCATTTCCTTGCTACTTGTCTGTACTCATCCTTGGTGGCTTGGCCTTCTTTCCATTTCCTGCACATCTCTTTTTTGGTTTTTAGGTGCCCCCTGAGTTTTTTGTGAAGACACACTGGCCTTTTTTGCTGCCTCCCACCTTTTTTTCTTGTTGGAATTGTTTGTAGTTGTGCCTTTAGCATTTCTGTTTTTGGAAGCTCCCACCCTTCTTGGACTCCTTTTCTTGTTAGGCTCTCCTGCCATGGGACCTTACTTAGCCTTGTTCTCAGATTATTAAAATTGGCTTTTTAAAAATCCAGCATATGTGTGTGGCTACATCCTGCTTTCATTTCCTTTGAATTTTTCCTTTGAATTTAGAAAAGGTAAAAAAATATAGCCCCTGTTTAGCAGGCAGGTAGCAAGAAGGGCAGTACATACATGATCTAGAACTTTATGACTCTCAGAGGTAGTCACTGTAACTGTGACAAGTCAGAAGTGCTTGACGTGCAACCCGCAAACTTTCCTCATGTCTACGATCAATGCGCTACTGACTCTGTATCTCCTGGGGTAAAACCTGATGCCATCATCCGTCAAATATATTCTTCATGTTTCATTCTGGAATTTCTTTTTGAGATTCCATGTCTACCCATGTTTACCTTCTCATTCCCTATGAAGGTCTGAAATGCCCCACCTAATAAAGAACATGTCCTCTGAATACAGTGACCACTTCAAAGAATGCATAATAAAGAAACTCTGCACTGACATTTTTTCATATTGCTATGCCTTCTTTACAGATATATGAACAGAATACTCTATAATAAAAGATAAATAAAAGGCTATAATATTTCCTTTACTTGTAAGCCAAATTACACACTGTATTTATGTACTTATCCCACCCACCCCCCCACACATCTTTTCTATGAAAAACAAACATAAAAAGGCTGCAAATTGCAGTAGAAGAAGACTGTGGTGGGAAAGTTGCTTAATTGTCATCCTGCTGGCTGTTCTGTACAAAATCACTCTCCACAAGCTTATCAAGCTCCTCATAAAAGCACTCTCCACAAGTCTGTATCTTTTCTTTTGAGGGGAGAAAAGTAATTTTGAGAGTAGGGATATGGGTTTCCTGTGTGTGATACACATAACCATTCAGTCCTCTCAACAAGCTGAACATAGCATCTTAGAATAGACCAAAAATTTAAGGAAGAGAAAAAAGTTAAGTACTGTAGCTTCCCCTAACATATTCATGTACAAGACTGCAACCTTACGCAACTTTTCCTTTTTTAAAAAAAATTAAGACGTTAGAAAGAACTAAGTGTCAATGCATAGCTAATGTCTATAACCTCAACATTATTTCAGGAAACCTTTTATTATATTAAATCTATATATCTAATGGACAACAGCTCTATCCTAACTGAAATCCTATTACTTAGTACAGTAATTTGTAACTAGGGTAGGTCCACTGAAATCAGTGAGGATCTTGTGCATCAACTTCTCCATAGGTTCTACTGATTCAATGGGCCAAATCAAGTTGCAGCATACTACCTTGAGCAACAGGATTGCAGCCATTTATTTCAATGTCATTTGGAAGAAAAAATGCTTTATAACTATAGTCTCTCTGTATTACAGTTCTACTTGCTTTTGAATAATTCAAATGAACTTAAACTATTTCAAAACATTTGATCTTGCAAATGAAAAACTATCCATTGACATGTTTCTCAACATAATAATTTGGTCAAACCAGATGTGGCAACTGAAATATAGCAATGTTTATTGGCATTCAAGAATATTATTGTATTGAGCCATTGGAATATTTGTTGGGAAATGTCTATGCATTTACAATTTGACATGTGTTTCAGGACAAACTTCCTAAATATAATGTGTTAAGACTGGCTGTAAATATTGTCCTATTTAGTGATCAATAGACTGTCACTATAGATATCAATGGAGTCCAGCACTCATTCAAAGTCTCACAAGGTATCCAGAGAAGTCCACTGGTCAATAGACTCTTTCCCCCTCCCTTCCTTGCAGCCCTCTGAGAACTACTAAAGATTCCTCTTGTGTGGGTTCCATTTTGAAAGCCATTTCATGGAAGAAGGAGAGAAAGAAAAGAAAAATGAAATGTTCTAGATTCATTATGAATGAGGATCACATGCACTTTTGCAAGCAGAGTTGACAACTGAGTTTTGATACTCAGCCAACATAGAAAACTTATATCTATTGGCCACTGTATCTTCAATACATAAAGAAATAGTTTCTTCTTACCTGCAAAGAAATATTTGACTAAAGGAAATCCTCATTAACGGTTAAGACATACAACTTTTACTTACTAATGTCAGCATTAATAATATAAATTCATATCCACCATCCCAGCCCTTTCCCCTTCATATTAACCATATAGACTACCATGACACAGACAGTTCCAATGCTTACTATTTATTATCTTTTTAAAAATAGTATAGTATCTTAAAATAAACTTTAATGTTCTAAAAGAAAGAGTTGTACATTTTTAGTAATTTGTTTCTTTCACAATGTTCCACAAGTCTTATATTTGACAGCAAACATTTGGTATCCCAAGTGCTTAAACAACAAGGCTCATTTCAGCTAATCTGTGTATTTCAAGAAATGCTACAGAGAAATTTTACAGTTAAATTTTGACAAATATATTCTGGAGGCCAACTAAAGCAGAAAATGAAGAACCCGAGATATTTGAGGTTTGGAAATAATTAAAATTTTACCTTTGCCAAGTAATTCCCAATGTATCCTCATTGGCACTGGGGTATAAATGCCTGCCGTTTTGATTCATGGTCCAGTCACAAATCCTCAGCTGTCAATTGAAACCTAGCAGTCAGATATGGATCGAGCAGTACTACAGTTTTTAGTATTTAAATGAATGCATGCAAAGTAGCACTTAACATGGCACAAACCTTATATCCCCAAGTAACAGAGCAAAAACAAAAACAATTTTAAAAACAAAATCTGAACTTATACTGTGCAAAACAAAATACTTTTTTTCTACATCAAGAAAATCAAGAAATACTATTTAAATGTGCTTGTAAAAGCATAAAAGAGAACCTGATATTTAGCAATTAATTATATTATAAATTGAGCTGAAAAATAGAGATGTTAATGTTCAATAGTGATATTTTAAAAAGAAAAACACTTAAAATTATTCAATGTGCTAAGAAAAAAAGGATTAAAAACATTTTCTTGAAAGCATGCATTTGATGATACATATGTTACATGCAACTTATAGGAAAGAAGATCCAAAATTACATGGCTTTATCTTACTATAAGGGCAAAGGCATTTTGTATTAGAGGTTGATTAATTTAGGGTTACCAAATATGGCATTGCTTACATGCAGTAGTAAACTAATCTGGTTCTAGACTCAAATTAATAGCATTTAAAAGAATTTAAATACAATGGAGAATGCTTGCTGAAACAAATTCTTCTCAGATCACCGAATCATCAATACTGCTCTTCACAGAATTATAAATGTAACCCTATACAGCTGTTTGTAAGCAGCTGCCCTGCAGTGCTAGCAAATTTCCTGAAAAGATACACTGATTATTTTTATGCTTGAGAAAATGAGCCCCATCCAATCTTGTGAAGAAAACATTAAAAAAGTATTATTTCAATATCCGCACAACTATGCTATAAATAACCCTGGTATACCATCATGGATCAAACTGCACTTTGAATTAAACAAGATAACATAATGAGTGTGATTAATTGTATATAAAAGTAGTTTCTCTCCCCGCCACCCATCCATGAATAGCTTTAAGTGCACCTAAAAGATCTGTGAGTTTCACAGCAGCTCCATTTATTACAGGCTTTTCTTGAAAAATATGTACATTTAAAAGGAAATATCTCTGTCTTAACCCTGTCTGCTACACCTTTTTTACTTCCTGCTGTTGAGTCTTCAGATATGGAAATACAGACGTTCCTTGAATTCTTATTTATTAACAGAAACATTTAATGATGACCTTAAAAACTAAACAGGAAAGGAACATTCCAATCTAAAACAGAAATTATACTCTGAACATGGTGTGTTTTAGGGTGAATCTGATCTTGACTAAAAGGAGGGGCTGCTCAAACAAAGTGCTAATCACCATAAAAACCTTCAAGTACTACTAAAAAGATCCATGTTGTAACTAAAGCAATGACTTACTGCCCTTTCGATTTTTCTTTCTAAAAACATCTGAAATACACAATTTCCTTTTTAAACTTGGAGGAGCTCAAGTAACATTTGTGTATGTATATGTGTGACTGATAGCATGTAACGTTGGGAGGTAAAGACTGGTGATCAGTAGGACCATACTAATTCTACACCTTGACACCTACACCCACACCCACACCCACACACACACAGAGAGAGAGAGAGAGAGAGAGAGAGAGAGAGAGAGACAGAGAGAGAATCCACTCTATCATTTCATCCACCTACCAATGTAACAGCAAATTACAGCATTATTCCTCCTATTACTATTAATTTGTTTATCGACAAATTAATCCTAAATGAAGTAAATAAATGCAATATATATTGTATAATTCCTTTATTACTCCCCTATTACAACATTGGGTCCAGATTACCCGAAGGACTATCACCCATATCAGTGTTCCCGACTTTTAAGATGTGCTGGTGAGGTCTTTCTCTCAGTTTCATAACCTTTGCAGGCTTGTTTAGCAAGGACACAAGAAAGAACCTTTTCAGTGGCTTTCCTAGGGCTATAGAATGCATTCTTCTAGAAGCCACCCTGGGCTCCTTCCCCCACTTGTCTTTTCACCAGCAGGCAAAGAGCAGGTTTTTTTCCCTGACTCGGATAAGTTGACACCATTATGGGATGCTGTGTATACTGGATTGGATGGTTATGTTTTTAAATGGTGGTTTTTAATACTGTTATCCATTTAATGGTCTTTTTATAATTATACCCTCCTCTGTTTTTCAGTATGCTAGGTCCCTATTGGTAGAAAGATGGCATAGTATACAGAGTTTGCATTCTGCCTGTACATTCTGGTATTCCCTGGATGAAAACATAACCATTCAGTCCTCTCAACAAGCTGAACATAGCACTTAAATGTACATTTAGCCATTCACTGCTGATAAACTAATGAAGAGATGATCACGATGAAGGAGGAAGGAAATATTTATGTATGTATGTATGTATGTATGTATGTATGTATGTATGTATGTATGTATGTATGTATGTATTTATTTATTTATTTATTTATTTATTTAGACTTATATACCGCCCCATAGCGCTACAAGCACTCTCTGGGCGGTTTACAATTTTTAATTATACAGGCTACACACTGCTCCCCCAGCAAGCTGGGTACTCATTTTTCAAACTCTTCTGGCAACAGATGCTGACGATAAAGTCCTAAAGGACTGTGTTATATACTGGGAATATTAGAACAGTACCTGCAGTTTGATCACTGACTTTTCAAAAAGTTCAGTTTAAGAAAATGGGGAATGGCAGAACTTTTTGTTTTAGCCAACCTTTTTAACAATGTTTAGGGATATGGTGGCGCTGCGGGATAAACCACAGAAGCCTCTGTGCTGCAAGATCAGAAGACTAGCCGTCGTGCGGTCAAATCCACGTGATGGAGTGAGCTCCCGCCGCTTGTCCCAGCTCCTGCCAACCCAGCAGTTCGAAAGCATGTAAAATGCGAGTAGATAAATAGGTACCACCACGGTGGGAAGGTAATGGCGTTCCATGTCTAGTCGTGCTGGCCATGTGACCACGGAAACTGCCTTTGGACAAACGCTGGCTCTATGGCTTGGAAATGGGGATGAGCACCGCGCCCTACAGTCGGACACGACTGGACTAAATGTCAAGGGGAACCTTTACCTTTAACAATGTTTACTCAAAATAACAAAAACCCATGACTGATTTTCTTAAATAAATGCATCATTTAATATTGTCGACAGAACTGTAAAGACTAGTCTTCCTTCCACACCTCTTTGATCAGCCGTTTGAGTAAATATACATATGGAAAAGCTTGCAAGTGATACAAGACCTTGCTATGCTTTTTTGTTGACTGAGGGAAACCTATAAATATTTGCATAATGTCATTGTTTTGACTGAAGCTTCCTTTAAATGTGTTTCCTTTCCAACAGGAGCATGTGAAAGGTGACCCCTTATCCATTTACATGCCTCTCTGACAATCATGTGACTAGGTTTTACGTCAAACAGTCAATTATGATAAGAGAAACAATATGAACAGCCTAAGCATCGATAACCCATTTCCTGAATCTATTAATTTTTGCTTGAGAATCTACTGAGGTACTCTTTTAGCTTTTGCTTAAAAGTAGAGTATTCTCTATCCTGATAATTTTAAGTCCATCAACTGCATTTGAAATTACCATTTCAGTTTCAATTTTTCACAACTGAAATAAACCATATGAGTAAACTTTATTTATTTATATTTATTTATTTATTTGATTTTTATCCCACCCATCTGGTATGTCATACCACTCTAACCATATTAAAAAGAACTAGTTAATATGTTAAAGAAGCAACTTGATATATTATTTCTTGCTAGAATGGCAACTGTGAAAGGCCAGTCTTCTGCGCAGGAACTGAATGTAATGTGACTGAAAAGCAGTTTACTAGTTTCAAAATACCTCTCATAATCAAAAAGAAAAGGCCAATAAACAGCATCCCTACACATTTCTACTCAAGTGTAATACCTACTGGCCAGAATCCTAGTGCCTTACATGGCTATATACACTATGTTACCTGTTTTGCCCTGCTGGTCATCTCCCCACCCCACCCTCACCTCCCTTAAGGGCCTAGTGACACATCTGACTGCATGACAGAGAAACAGTAAAAGGGGAAAACAGCATGCATGTCTGCCTTTATGTGCACCTTTTTCCTTCATAGGTCATTGAGTTCAATTTGGACTTTCTCCCAAGATTGGACTGCAGCTGACATATGAAAGTGACATGGAAATAACTTAATTCACCAAGTTCAATATCATTATATTAAGTAATGCTAAGTCATCATTAAATGCTTCATTACTGGACCATCAAGAGCATAAAGTAGTCTATAACATTGTTTTTAAAACAATATGTGATTTCTACTTCTCCTTTCTTGATTTCATGTTTTCTCTTTAAAACTATGTGGTCTGAGAAAAACTAAGTATTAATTAACATAAGTTCATGAAACACTTGTTACAACTAGAGCCGTCTGTATGGGCTGACTACAGAAGAAAGATGCTGTTACAAGTTACCAAATGTTCACTTCAACTGTAAAGGCTGTGAACCAGGTTAAATTCATTAGTTCAGCAGGTCTGTTCCTGTTCAGTCATTCCAAAATTCTTCCACAACAATCTGCTTGTTATAGAATCCTTGTGTTTTATAGGGAATTCTGGAATAGGCTCTAGGGTATACAATGGTGCCTCGCTTAACGAGCGCTTCGTTTAACGATGAATTCGCTTAGCGATGACTTTTTCAGAGCATTTTTGCGCTCCGTTTAAAGATGTTTCCTATGGGTGATTTTTGCTTAGTGATTTCGGGACCATGCTTCGCATAATGATTAGGTTTTTGGGTCCCCTGTTTCGCTTAACGATGGTTTAAACAGCCTCATGTTTGCTGTTTTTTAAATGTTATAAAATTTAAGTTTACTGTGTAAAATGTTTGAAATCATAAAGTGCACTTAATAAATCCTTTGTTAACCGAATTTGACTTTGTTCTGACTCTTTTTTAATTTGTTGTTGATTTCCCCCCCATTGAGATGCACTGAATGGGTTTCAATGCATTTCAATTGGGGATCCACGTTTCACTTAGCGATGTTTCCTATGGCGATTTTCGCTTAAGGACGGCAATTTGTTCCTATTGGAAAGGATTATCTGGTTTTCAATGCATTTCAATGGGAAACCGCATTTCGCTTAGCGATGTTTTCCCATAGCGATGATTTTTTTGGAACCAAATAAAATCGTTAAGCGAGGCACCACTGTACTTTCAATCTGTATCAGTTGCCAATGCAAGTGGTTGAGCCCAGCCCTTTTCCAACACAAACTATCCTTCTCAATTATGTACTGTAGGGAAAGACTGATAACAGCTGACCAAACTATATATTACTGTCAATCTTCTTATTATGGAACTCTTAGGCAGATTCTGTGGAACCACAGGGTTGCTGTACTCATCCATTATTTACAACACCAAGATCTGGTAGCAAAATTAAGAACCAGGAATTTATGCTTATATTTTAATAATAGAGAAGACCTACTCAATGAATTTGAGGCAACAAATCCAGAGTAATAGTAATGAACCCCTCTATGCAAAGGGGAATTACATTTCCTAGCCAAATAATAATCTACGGTCCAGGAACAGGGGATTACAGAAGTGAACACTAAGATGCCTACAAAGTACTATGTGATTCTATTTATTAAACTGTCAATCTAAAACCATATAAAATGAAAGATTCAATAGACTGATGTTCAATAGAATTTGAAAAAAAATCAGAAATTCAAGGCAGCTAGTAACCAACACTGAATGACTGTTGCAGAAAAGGGAATTGCTTAGATTGCGAATTAATATTCTTGACTTTGTATCTACTGTATCAGTATAATAAGCTACATGTATAATACTAATGTTTTTCATTAATATTCCTAGTACATGTACAGGTTAGTACATTCAAAACTATTGGTTATGATGATTCCCAGAACATAGGATACACCTATAATGCTTCCATTAATGAAAACATTCCAGCAACTTTCTATAATAAACTGCTTTATTGAAAATCCTACTGAACTATTATTTTGTACAAAGACTATTTTAAGAAGAATTGTCAAATATATAAGCAACTTACAATTATAGTCATAATTACAATATATATAGCCTATATTATGGTTCTTCTTTGGGAGGGGAGCACTCAAGAATAAATACCTCTCATAATGTAAGAGAATAAATCTCTACAAAGCCCACTCTTGTAAAGCACAGAATGTACCTGTGACAATATTTATTCCAGAGGGGTCAAAGTATATTAAAAAGAATGGTGAATGTTTAAAACACCTCTATGGAACTAAAACCATTGGCTTTCTAATTTAAAATTTCTCTCAGCTAATATAAAGTGATTGATTGTCTTTATTTCATGTACCCCTTGATTTTTCTTTCCATTCATCATAGTCTACTTTAAACCAAATGCATTTAGGACCTGCCACATGAAGAGTAGTCTCTTTTAAATTGTTGTAAAGTAATGAAAGGACATAATAAATCAATCTTATTTCTGCCTTACCAAGGCATAACCTTTACTCTATCCAAGTAATTTAGACAATTTCTGCATGTGTGTTTTCCCCAAGACGATAAAATTGTACAGCATTGTCATTTCCAAGACATTTTAAAGGTGTCAGATCAGTACATCCTCAACCTCCACCAATGCATCAGAAATTGTACATGTGGCTTTTTTCATCATAACCCATAAGATATATGATCTTATTTTTAATGTCCTTTTGCAAAAGCTAACTATTGTATTTCACTGTTTCTAAAAGGCTATAGTACCATCTATACCCTAATCATTTATCTGTAAGAACGTAAGAATTGATACACCAAGCTGTTTAACTTCCTATATTTCTAGCAGTGGCCAGCCAAAAAAGTCACTAGCAGGGTACAACAGTGGTATTTTTAGTATTTAATACTCAATAGAAAAATGTATTTGAACAAGGAGGAGCCCTCTAACTATCAAGGCTAGCCATCATGCATAGACTTAATTTACAGGAACGTGTTCCATCCTTTTTTCTTTTCTTTTTTGAAGCCATTAAAACATTTATTATTCATTTCAAAATAAGAAAATTTTAAATTACAGATGTATTTTATTCACTGAGCATTTCAGATTTTCTTATCTTCTGCATCATGACAGAGGAGAAAATGTTTCTAGATACATATCTGTATCTTGTAGGATATTTGAATGAGATTTTCACCTTGAAATGATCAGGTTGTATGTGACCATGGATGGGGCTCCCATTCCTCCTTCTTGTTGATGGTTAACACAGCAGATTTTACACGCTCCCTATGCTACTGCTAAAACATATGGTATTTTTAGCTGACATTTGACCATAATACATTTCTACTTATTTCCTTACCCATCGTACAAACACATAAAATAATTTGTGATCTGAATATGAAACTCATTTACATAAACAATCCACTTAAAAGAAGGAAGACTGTGAAAACTGGACGATTATGCATAAAGTATTCCATAAAGCATGTCCACATCACAAGTTACTCTAGGCGCATGGTGGAGAGGGGAACACAAGGCAAACATGGATCATTGGCTGACTACTTTACCTAAAGTGAGTCTTTCAACTTGTAACAAGTTAAATAGACATTCAAGGTAAATATGGCAATCATGTATTCATGCTCCCATGCTGCATCCATGCTAACTACCAAAGTCTTCAGCTCTGCCCCTTTGTTTTTCTTTTTTTAGGCATCTTTATCTCATTAGACTTATATACTCTTATATATGAAGAGCTGAAAGGGATCATTGAGTCCAGCCCTTGTCAAGGAGGCCCAGTGGGGAACTGAACTCCCAACCTCTGGCTCCACAGCCTGATACCTAAGCCACTGAGCTATCCAGCAGTGCTCGGATAGAGAAAGACACATTTATAGCATTTATTTCATGTACTGATGATACGTCATACATCTAAAACTCAGGAGGAAGTATATCCAGCAAGCACTGGTACTCTAAATTCAGAATTGATAATGATTGGCTGTAAGTATCATTAAATAATTTAGAACTGTCACAGCAATCTTTCTTAAAGTGTACTACTAGTTACAAGAAAACCAAGTATTTTTCTGCTTACAATTCCAAATTCACAAATCTTCCAAAAATGCTGTATAAGAAGGATATTGGTATTTTCTTTAAAAATCCAGAGAGCTACATATTTAAAATGTAGCAAGTACATCCCACATCTCTACCAACTAACAAGCACAGCATCCAGAAATTCACCAAGTTTATTTACAATAGCTACTTATTGGCCAAAATCCTACTGGTGTTTGTGTAAGATTTAGGTAACTTGCCATAGCTAATTGCAGCTAGTGGACAAAATGCCCATATGTGTCTTGGTGACATGCCTGGTCATATGCCCAATTGCACAACTGAGATGTACCCGTGAACTTTGTCATTTACCAGCAACTAGCCACTGCAAATAATGCAAACATTGTACAAACACCAAGAGGATTCCAGGAGTTATTTGGTATTTTCCCATCACTTTACATAAATTATCAGTAAGACCTCACTGGTTTAGACATCATCACTATATTTTCTATGGGTTTCTGTGATCTATATAAAATGAACTTAACTTTCTTCTATGCAATATGGGACTTTTGTAAGTTCCTGATAATGTGTAACTCTAGTGTATTTTTTCAGTTTAGAAAAAGAAATTGTTTGTACCAAATTTACAGCATTAATGAGATGAGAAATTAGATACGGTAACTGAAATGTTGATGACCTTCAAAACTAGGATAGAAAGGGTTTTTGCATCACAGGAAATTAAACTTTACTGAATCAATTTATATAAATATGCAATCATTTTATATGTATATAAAAGGAAGTCTCACTGTTAATCTAATTTAGCAAATTTCAGTTCACACTGTAAGCCTATTAATCTAGAAATGATGGTATTCTGTAATAGAACATTACTTCTCATTTTGAAAATAAAAATTAAAAATGAGCATACACTTTTAAAAAATCAAATAAGGTTGAGAAGCTCAAGAATCAAAGGACTAAATTCTTAGTGCCGAAACAGAGTACACACACTGAGTGAATGGACTCGTTAAGACTCAGTTATTCATTGGGTTTGTTCTAGCTGGGGCTAACAACTGAATTTAGCTCACTGTCTTTATTGTTTCATTCTGCTTCATTTTTACTAGCACTGTCCATTTATAGAGACATTTACATCCAGCTTTAAATCCTTGTTTCCAGATCCTTTATAAATAGCATAACTGAAAGAGTCACTGAATAAAACCCTTAATATGCCATAACTCTTAAGAAACATCACAGTTCTCACTTGGGTTTAACTGAAATACTGAATCTGCTAGAATCTTGTTCTAGTCTACAATGTCAATGACAGCTTGTGTGAAGGAATTTATTTAAATACTTGTCTTAATACCTATGTAAAACTTGCCCACCTGTTGCTGATGTAGAAAGGAAGGGTCTCTTGGACTTAGTCCCACATATCGATTGGCTTGGGAAGTGCCTGAGGCTGTGTAGGCTGATTAAGGAAGAACAAAAGAGGTTGATAAAAATAGAAACCTATCAACTGTCTACCTTGTATAATTCAATTATGAAAGACTGAGTTATGATGCATCAGCTTGGCTATGGGGTATGCCTAAAATCAAATGCCAGTCCCAGCCAGAGTAGACCCATTAAATCAAGGAGATTTACATAAGTATTAACTAACCTTCAGCAAATGGCTCAATGGGTCTCTTCTAGTTTGGACTAGCCTACAACTGCACAATACCTGTTAACTTCAATGGAATGTTAATGCAGGTATAATTATATTCTTAGAACTAACAAATTATTTGGAGGATACAAGAATTTTGCCAATTCAGTTTAAGAAATGTTGAAACAGATTCTTATCTCTCTTTCAGTACTGTAGATTAAAGGTGATTAAAGGTTATTCAATGAGATATACAAACAAGAGAAAACTTCAGATCCTCAAAACCTGTAACAGTATAACGAAACAAGATCTGCTACTTTTCCTACTACGATTAAGAAAGTAACTGTTTATTTAAGAGTTGGGCTTAAAATTTTATGAGACATGAAGGTTTTTTGTGTTTTAGGGTTTTTTAAAGAACAATATACTATTCTTATAATAAATCATAGATAAAGATAAAATCACTATAAATGAAATACTTGAAATGTTTGTATTCTGTGCATCAGAAGGCTACAGAGCAACTAATTATGCCAAAATCCTGTTGAGAGCTTGTGCAAAAGGTGTAACTTCTGGAAGTGAATTGCCATAAATTAAAAAATCTCCATAGAAATTATTAATTCCCCTTCATGTCATGTTTTCAAGTGATCTTTGACTGGCAATGGGAGGACTTTACAGAATGAATGCACAAAAGCTTTGTGTCTGTTTACAGAACATTTTATGTCAAGAATTATATAAATCAAAGTTGGTATAAACTGATTAGCTATCTGGGTGAAAATGGCCAAGAGCAATGAGAATATTCAATTTTCACTAGCTGATAATTTCTAGTGGCACTGACATTTCTGCAAATATTAATTCATTAGAAAAGATTCTGAAATGATATATTTGTAAAGTATTCTAGATCAACTAATGTGCACTTCTTAGATGTATAACTTAAATCCTTCAGTAAGTTTCAAACAGAATCTAGTGTATCACCTTAGTGGTTAACTTTTAAGATTAAGGAATTATAAATTTAGTGGAAATGATTCATTTTAGAAATATAAATGCTATGAACATTTAAAGTGAACTATGTGTAGCTTTCACATAGAAATGGGGTGTAAGTGTGGTATTTATTTCCAAAGAAAACTTTGATAATATAATGTTAGGATACATAAATCATATCCGCTTCTCAAAAAAACTGCTATGGGTAGCATGACTAAGTGTATATGTTTAGGATATTTGAAATACTAGTTAAAATATTATTCTCTGAATAATGATTATCTTATGCCATTGCTTGAAAGGAATATACATGAGATATGATGAAAGCACTAATGCTCTGTCCCAACTTAAAATTATTAGAAACTTCTTTATTGCTATTGAAAATATATGTTTTAGAAATGGAAAATTAGCAATTATTAATTATGATCACTTAGGGGATCAACACGATTTAATCATGGGCAAGGAATCATATAATCCTTGTAGGACGTTGGGAACAATTGCAGGTATCCCTCCAACAACAGAGGAGGCACTGCAGAGGCCCCAGTTGAACAATAGGTCCTACATTGTGGTATCCTATGGCAGGAATTGCATCAACTGAATCTAAAACCTATCAATCCTCAATTTTATAAGTTCCCAGGACTGAAGTACTAACTGACCTGACTCAGGCTGGCATAAGCATTTTTCTTCCTATTGGAACCAAAAGGAAATGAAGCTAGAAATAAATCTATCTCTTCTTACCCAACCCAACCAGCCACAAGTTGGTTGGGCTCTGAAAGGACCTACCTCATTCTCTGCTGCAACCCTACATAGATCTGTCTTCTCATTTACTTCCTCTTTTTTATGCTTCTTTATAGATTTATGTTCCATCTGATTAAAACTGGAGCATTCCAGACTGTTGTATATTAACAGAAATGTTAATATTTTAACCCACATGGACAGACCACTATGGATTTAAGAAGAGCAACCTTCAGAAAAATGTTTAATTTAAACTATTATAGCTTTATGTGGAAAGTGAAATGTAAAAAAAAAAAGAATGTGCAGACTAGCCTCTGTGTTGAGTTCAAATTCCATATAAGCCTTGGGGACTACTGATGTTGGACATTTTCCATTTATTAGACCATATGACAGGCCACTTAATTATAACAACTAGATGGAGATCCCAAAATGGCTAGTACAATACTACGTTATTACATCTACAACTCCTTTGAAGGCTACAGGGTAATAATATGGTACTGAACCTAGTGAATGAGTGATGCTAAACTATTTAGGAATTTTAAACTCAGCTCACATGTAGTTAATCCACAAATATTACATGGAACCAATTCTAATGAACTGAGATATTTAAACTAATTGGGGATCACAGGCCAAATATCTTTTGGAACATTATATGCTTCAGGCATGAAAGCTCATTCAAGAATAATTAGCTGTATCTCTATTTCTTTATTTTACTCCCTCCCTCTCTCTCTCTCTCTGGATTCCAGGTGCTGGCAATTTAAAAGGTTCCAGTTTGTGCATGATTCTCAGAGAAGCATTATGAGAATGTCCATCTTAAAAGAAGAATCAGATTTCATTCCTGGCAGTTGATGCTCATATTAATTTGCTCTTCCCTCCCAAGATTGTGGTTACCATTTCTCAAAACTCACACAGTAACCTGTGTTACAGTAATTAAATAAAAGTAAAAGCCTTGTCATGGGATTTTTAAAATCAATTTTGATTGCCTGGTCAAATAGCAGGAAAAGGCATCTTTATTGGCCTTAATTCGAAATTATGTAAATCTTCTGGTGGACATTTTCTGTTTCCTAGACAAATACTTACTGGTTGCTGTAGGTGAAGTTGCCTCACCTTCAGTGGATGTAGTGATGGGTTTAGTGTCTGTCATGGTCAGGGTCACAGGTCGCATCGCACTGTGATGGGGAGAGGGTGCCAAAACTGGAGTAAAATGGCCAGGCATTTTCCCTACTACTTGACCACTGCTGTTAGGCTACAAAACAAAACCAGAAGAATGGCTTGTAAAATATACACATAGTGCTCAAGAGAGCTATCTATCTACCTTAGGGCTTCTAGGACTGTAGTGTGCCAGTTTGATATGCAGATCTTTCTGCAATTACAGCAGATTTAGTATCCATAGTGCTATTATGGGTGCGCCGAGTTCTCAGTGAGCTTCTTTTTTCCTCTCATGAAGCTCATTTTCTCAACTGCTTATTTATCATACCAGACATATTATCCAAGGTGCTGCTGCTGTTGTTTTTAAAACCAATAGTATAAACTACATTATTCTTTTTGCTTCTGCTACATGCCTTGATAATTTTAATGGACTTATAGAAACAAGATTTCAAGAGTGATCCCTAAGACGGGTCTAGGAAAGTTACAATAACGCTTTAAACTACCGTGGATTCAAAATTAAGCTACACAGATTAAGTTTTATGGACCAACAACTGCTTCTATTCAGACTGCAGAAACTGACCTTATGTAAATATTAGTGTGTTCTTACTTCTTCAAGAGCAATAACCAAATTCAAGATTACTTTATTATCCATTACTAGCTGAGAACAGAATTGGTATGTTTATGTATCTGCTCAAATTAGTTTGATTAGCATGGATATAAGAGAGGAAGGGGTCATGGAGAAATTAATGTACTAATTTTATACTTACTATTCAATTTAGAGATCTCCAAACAATGCTTGAAAATGCCTAAATTCTATATAGTTCACTGATAAATCCACAGACAAATCAATCAAGCAGAAAAACTTACACAGGTCTTGTACAGATCAAAAACTATAAATGAATACCATGAGTGAACATGAAAGAGGAGATAGCACACAGCATAATCCGTCCAAGGGAAAAAGTAACTGTGGAAAACCCAAACACATTTCTGCTAACTACAACAACTAAGCAAAGATGTTATTTATAAATAAATACTTGTACATACACAGGAATGCATGTACACAATTCAGTTGCCTTCTTGTTTTTTGACACAACAAGCCACTTTTCACATTTCAAGTTTCTGCAATCTTTGAAAGACTAGCCACACTGCATATGTTCTGGGTTAAAAGCAGACCATACTTCTGTCTTAATCTGGCTCTTCATATGAATATTTCCCCCAAAAAGCTGTTTTTATTTTACAAATCAACATCAGAAAAATGTCATTCCAACACACAATTTTATATTAAGAGAAACTATGCTACTTGAAGAGGTCCATTCTCTTGTTATATTCCCTTAAGACAAATACATAATGCCTTTCATGAAACATATTAGTTAACACGTGCATTTTCGCCCATGCATATGTAATTTCTAGGTCTTTGCTTTGTTCCAAAAGAGGTGGGGGCCATCTAAACTTTTCATGATATTCATAGCAGTCTTCTGATATCTTACCTATCTAAAGAGGATGAAGGCGAGAGAAAATAAAGGTAAGTGAAGTAATCCTCTATTAATATAATAATAATCCTGTGCTGTCAAGTCAGTTCTGATCTATGGCAACTCTTTTCAGGATTGTCTAAGTAGAGAGTACTCAGAAGTGATTTGCCATTCCCTTCTGGGCCACCCTGGGACTGTGCAGCTTACCTAAGACCAGTGGTCCCCAACCTTGGGCCTCCAGATGTTCTTGAACTGCAACTCCCAGAAGGCTTCACCACCACCTCTGCTGGCCAGGATTTCTGGGAGTTGAAGCCCAAGAACATCTGGAGGCCCAAGGTTGGGGACCACTGCCTAAGACCACATAGGCTGGCTCTACTTGCAGGAAGCACAGTGGGGAATCAAACTTCTAACCCCTGTCTCCGCAGCCAGATACCTAAACTATTGAACTGTATATTAAATGCCAGTGCTGGACAGCTCTACTGAGATGTTTTACATTTTAAACCTGTTTAGGTTGGGTGAGGAGTTTTTTTCCATGTATTTCATGACTTTTCATCATAATTTAAAAATTACCCCACCTGCCATGAAGGGTTTTTGGGACCAAACAGTTTGAGTGTTCATGTTCACATGCAAATATTCAAGGACCAAACAGAATAATAGAATAATAAAGTTGGAAGGGGCCTATAAGGTTATTGAGTCCAATTTCCCAAATAGTGTGATTACATGACTACAGCCTAAAATAGTGCTGGCTTCCTCTGCCTACATAAGACATTACTGAGACACTGGACATGTTCAGATGTTGAAAAGATCACAAGTGTCATGAATTCTAGCTTACTGTGAATGAACAGCAATGACCAACCACACTGCTCAAGCGCTCCTGCTCCTATAAGCCAGAGAAGATATATAAACTGTAGACCACCTGTCCATAGTTTATCACAATACACAAATAGAAAATCTGATTTGTCTCTCCACAGGTAAGTCAAAATTAGAAACTATTCTTGCCACTCTGCCTTATCTATACACCATTTTTTTTCACATATACTTGTTGCTTTCTAACCAACAATATGCAAATAAAAGGTAGAAGTATAACTAAAACCAAATGACACATAGTCACAAATACTTTTTTAAAATACCATTTTCATTTGGGAGCAGGATATCAATTTATTTGAATTTACAAAGAAGCAGAAACACAAATACATTTCTGTATACCGACTGCAGAAATTAAGACAAGATACTGTACACATAATGAGATACTGAGTGGTACTAAGGTATAAAGACCCCCAAACCATATTTAATTGGAAGAATAAACATACCTGTTTTATGAAAAAAGCAGAAACATAAATATTTGCATAGTAGCATTTGTGAATCTACAGCGACCAAACAAATAAAAAGTGCTCAGAGCACCAATACCACTGTGAATTAGTCAGACATGTCTTCAGTTTTGTATTCATTTGGTTAGCTGAAGTCACAAACAACACTGGTGGAGAAACTCACATTGTGAGAAATGTTTAAAAAGACACTGGTAATTAATACGGTATATAAACCCTATATGGGGCTCTTCAAGTTCAATTCTCTCTGATGTACTGTATATATCCTAAACATACAATATACATTTTAAATTAATGGGACATATGATTAGGTAAGCATGAACATACACCCCTCCCTCCCAAACGTTATAGGACTGTTGAAGACGATGCTCTTTCCAGGACATAGTCTCATGAATGGTTGCCAATCTGTGCTTGTCCACCATCTTCTATTTTTTTATATTGACCTAATGTGCTAGCTTTATGCTGTCTTTGATTTGATTTACTTTATTATATTTTGTTTTGTTTTGTTATATTATATTACTTGTATAGATTCCATTGTCAACCGCCCTGAATAGTGCTTTGCACTAATTGGGTGGTGAAAGAAGGACAGAAAGAAAGAAGCTGAGTATATCTAAATCCTTTTAAAATTAGTGGAATTTAAGTGCATTAATGTACACTGATAATTCAGTTTAAATGGAATATATAACACTTTTAAGTTGAAACTAGATATTAGAAGAGACAAGAGGCTCTTCCTGCTCCATACTTTGCTTCTTCATACCATTTACAGAAACATAATTTATGGCAGGTCAGGCATGGTGTGACCGGCCAGAATAAGGGAGATACACCACCCACTGTTGTTGCATTACACACTGGTTATTTTAAGACATGCTAGTGTACTCTAGTTGATCTCACAAGCTGGAAGCAGTGTCTCAACAAAAAAAAAAGGATGTTTCATCTAAAGTTTGTACTCATGCCACAGGAAGTCATGAAAATCTCTAAGAACAAACCACAGTTCCTTTATTCCTTTGTTTGCTGGGGATTTGAATACCAACGTGTGAGCTTCTTCCATGTGCAAACATCCTCATATGCTTACTTACCACTGCTTAGTGAAGAAGCCATTAGGAAGCATGCACCTGCCCAAGGCTCATCCAAAAATAAGCCAGGGTTCCTTTAGAGCTCATCACAATGTGCAAAACAGGGGCCTATGTTTAGTAAACATTACTAAATGTCTACTAAAGCATTATCTTCTAGTTCTAACTTAGAAAGGCAGTGCAATGTGGGAGAAAAAGTGCAAGAGATCTGGGTCCAAAGCTCTACTTGGCTGTGGAAATTCACTGAGGGATGGCAATGGCAATTCTAACCTGAGAATATCTTCCAAATTATCTAGCTTGTGATTTTCTCTGAACTGCTTCTAATTTCTGTAAAACCAAACTTCAGATTAAATATGTGGAGGGGGTAGTGCACCCCTACACATAGTGCACCCCTCTGTGTAGAAAGAACAACATTATAGGGGGAAAAAAGAGAGCCTCCTCCATTTGAGAAAATGACCAAAGATCCAGAATACTGATTTCTCAATGTTCCAGCTTGCAGCGGGAGCATCCATCCATAAAGGTTTTTCTCCTCTTCAGACGGATGCCTCCCACACATGGAAAGGGATCTGGGCAGAGCACTCTCCAGCTCCTCCTGTGTGTTTCATTTACTTCAATTTCAAGGACTGGAACAGGACAAGAGTCCTATAAGTGACAAAAGGCATTTTACAAATTCTTAGATCCCAGCCGTGAAAACCTTTGCGAATACTTAGAACAGAAGTTTATATTTGAAATTAGGCCTCTGTACTATGGAAAGTTTTTTTTCCAAAGAAGAGAACTTGAAACCTATTTTAGTAGTGCTTATGCTTATAGGATAGTAACGCTAGTTGCTACTTCAATTATTAATCAGATTACTTACTACTTTAGTAATCATCTGTACCATTCAAGGCTGGTTTACCACTACACATTAGGACATATTAAGCACAGATTACCAGAAACAAAAATCATTTACTGCAACATGGTATTTAATAATCAGGCAAACTTAGCTTTAGTGACCTGTAGCATATTCCAAAAAAGTAGACCATATAAAAATGCAAGTACCATTTTTTTTGAACCAAGTAATCTGTACTACTGGTAATGTATATACGTAGTTAACAAAACTTCAGGGCCGGAAAGCTATGTAGACAAAGAATCAGAGAAATCACATGAACACAAACATAGTTATTTTGATGTTTTGTGGCTAGATTAGAAGGCAATTAAGAAACAACTTCTTCTTCACCTATTTCAGTGGCTGCAAGCATACTGCTTCCTCCCTTTAATAGGTACTTCACTTGCTACTTGTATTTAAAAATATACCACTGGACATTTTTAGTACAAAAGCTTACACAAATAAGTTTGCTTACTTATGAATGCATTGTTAGTAGTCTTCTGTTCACAGTTACCTTTTCAAATTTTTTTCACCCGAGTATCTCCTAGAATTTCCTGTATACAATGCACAGCATTTAGAGAAAGAGAAAGCAAAGACTGAAGTTCCAAGGAATGCATGGGTTAATAGTTTTAGTATCATTCAGCTTCCTCAAGCCATTCTGTTACCAACCCCCCTCAACTTAATTAAATAGACACAGCTGGAAGCCAATGCGATCTGCAACAATGTATCACCTTTTACTGTTCCCAAACGACTATAAGGAACAGAAACCGAACAGCTTATATGGACCCCAGTTCTTTTCAAGCACTCCACGAAAATGTAACTCTTTCAACTGAAGAATTCAACCACCTTTATATCATATTCCTGATTAGGGGAAAAAACAAATTTTGGTCACAAATTTCACAGCACCGCCTGCTCCTTTCAAAACTATAAGACTTGATTATGTTCTAAGAATTGAAACATGAATTAGGGCATATAATTTATTATACTAAGATATCCTGTATTTCTATATGCTCTTTAATGCTGCATGCTTTAAGTAACCTATAGTTTCCTAGGATCATCCATACTGTATATAGAACCTGACAAATAAATGATGTCTCAAGACTGACAAAACAATAACATGTAACAAAAATATTTTCATTGATTCAAGGAGCCAGACTTATTCTAGAAGGGCCTATCCCTTTATCTGTTTACATAATGCTACAAATAATTATTGTACTAAATGGGCTAGGGCAATGGTAAACAATTATTATTTGAAATCTTTATTAAAGTTTGAGAATAAATTATTTAAGACCAGTGGTCACAGTCCATAAAGTTGAACAGCTTGAATTTAAAATGCTAATATCAATGGAAATATATTTGATTATTCCAAAAAACATCAATGTGGCCACAAGGTGACATCCCTGGAGTGATTTAAACTGAAAAGAGTGCCCCTCCCCTTGTCATGACTGTTCATACTCTTGTAAAAGTGGAATGAATTTTTGGCTGCTTGGTGAATTTCACCAAGTTTTTCACAGACTGCTAGCTTTCTCTAGCATTCAAAAATATCTGGAGCATTTTATTTTTCCCCTCCCCACTTAAGAATTTCCAACTCATTTCTAGCTCATATCATTTTTACATTTTTCTATTATGTTTCAATGTGCTTGATATAAAATCTTACTGGCTTTTTAAAATTCAAAGTAAGTGTGTGTTTCAACATTTTGTCACTCACTCATACACACATATACACACAGAGAGAGTGGGATGGCCTTTTTGGTGGGATGGCCTTTTTATTTCTCTATTTCTAATGGCATATACTTGAAATGCAAAGCTGTGAATGATATACAAAATAAGATTTACAAAATAATTCTCCAAATCAAATGATTATTTATACAATGGGCACCAGTAAGAATTATAATTATGTGCTGTCAAGGTGATTTTGACCCTATTCAGGGTTTTCTAGGTTGAGAGTACTCAAAAGTGTTTCACCATTTAATTCACCAGGGTTGTAACAGCTAGCCCAAGGTTAACTGATGCACCCTCCAGAGGGTCATACTTGAGGATGCTTACTCAGACATTAAGTCTGGTGACAGCCATCTGTTGTCATAACTTAAGGTTTAATCTTCTCAAGATCCTCTGTCAAAGTTTTGTGGAAGTTCAAAACTGCTGATGCAGGATTTCCTTTTACAAAAACTGCATTGATTATTCTTTTATTCATTTTAAAATTACAGTTAAAGATGATGAGTGTTTGGCAACTTGTTGTCTACTGAGAAAGACAACAATGATATCAGGCATGTGTTGAGTAGTAATTTGCCACCAAGACTTCAGTGATTTCCCTCAGTCAAGCATAAATCAGCAATAGGATTCTGGCCAATGAAACCTGCACCCCCTCAGGTAGTGCCTGCTGACTGAAGCTGATTCTTTAAAATTGCAGGCTCCATTTTGAAACTAACTCTAAACAAGATAGCATGGTCTCAACAGCTGGTCAAGATGGTTTCAGGGGCTCTTCCATCCTCTGCTCCACCAGCTCTTTTAATGCACAGCCTGATATAGAGTCATGCCGCATGTGAAAGCTAGCCCGTGTGTGAGATTTTTGTGGTTAATAAAGATATCACCCACCCATGTTTTTGGATTCTGCACAAGGACTACAGTTTTTTCCTTCTGTTATTTTGATAATGTTGTTTTAATATTGCTAGATAAACATAATTACATATTTAAGTTTTAAGACCCTCAGATTACTGTAAGAAGATCCCACTGACTTTTTAATAGCTCTAACCATTAATGACATATGAAAAATAAAAACTTGCAATAATATGAGGTGAAATATATACAACAAATTCCTGCGTGCACAAAATGTCAGCAAGATGATCAACTGGTGTCATAGCTACTTTATTATAATAAAACTGTCAGAATTGCTTTGACATAATAATCATATACTCCAGAATAAGGCATTCTTAAGACAGAGCTAGTGTACTAAAGCATTATGAAGTTCAAGTTTCACCTCAGGTATTTCCTTGTGGAAATCTATACTATCTCTTTAAAGCAATTCTGCAGGGAATATTCAATTTAACTACTATGTCTGCCTTATTATAAGCTGCACAGCAGTAAAACAGTAAATTTCAAAATTACTATGGGTAATATAATACACCATACAGTGGTGCCTCGACTTACAAATGTCCCAACATACGAACATTTCAAGTTGTAACCAGCTTTGGCTGCAAAATTTTGCCTCGACTTGTGGCTGGAGATTCGAGTTACAACCGGAAAAGAGCAGGGAAAAAGGCGGGGAATTCAAATATCCGTGTTCTGGTGGGACTGGCTTTGTTTGGTGATTATTTTTTGCAGCCCCATCGCATTCCAATGGGGCTTGCAGTGCTTTGTTTGGTGTGTGTGCTTATTTTTTGCAGCCCCATCACGCTCTGGGGGGGCTGGCTTTGTTTGTTTATTTATTTGGTGATTATTTTTTGCAGCCCCATTGCGCTCCGATGGGGCTTGCAGTGTTTCATTTTGGTTTTTTTTAAAATGCTGAAACTGATTAATCCCGTTCCCATGCATTCCAATGGGAAATGGCGCTTCGACTTATGACCATTTTGAGTCATGCCCATCTCCTGGGACGGATTATGGTCATAACTCAAGGCACAACTGTAATTAGTTGTCTTAACCTAAATTAGTAAAACGCTAAAAATGTAAGAGAACATTTCCTTTTCAGTAAATGCTGTCAGGCTATCACTTTTTGTATTACTGAAATTTTCATCACAATAGCTCCTGGGAAATGAAGTCAATGCATATGCTTTGAGGAAGGAAACTCTCACTAATGTGACATTTATACAGATACAGTTTTAAAATTAGGATAATCAATATTTTAGATAAAAAAACATGCTTTATTTAATGAAGAAAGCTGATTTGGCTCAACCCATCCAACTATACGGAATAATTCCCTTTTATTGAAACATCATATGTAGTAGTTCTTTTATTTTATTTTTTTGAACACAGAAAAAGTATTGTTTATTTTCTATAGCCTAAAAAAAAAAATTATGGCATCACTATGCATTAAGGAGTACACAACATTCTGATGCTGATCTTGCAAAATATATGTTCAAGGTTGCTTGTAAATAAAAACAGACTTGACAAATACATAAACACATATACATATGTTGACCCAGCCTCCAGATATATAAAATATTCAAAGGAACATGCAAATAGTAAAGCATAGACATACAGAATTGGCTGACAAGTTCTTTCACAAATATCGGCTTCTATAAATATGCCCTGGATCCGTTCCAGTTGGGCTTCAGACCGTGCCACAGAACGGAAACGGCATTGATCGCCCTGTACGATGACCTGTTGAGGGAGGCCAACAGGGGCAAAATGTCTCTGTTGGTCCTCCTCGACATCTCGGTGGCCTTCGATACCACTGACCATGGTATCCTCCTGGGGAGGCTCTCTGAGCTGGGAATTGGTGGCCTGGCGCTTGCCTGGCTCCGTTCCTTCTTGGAGGACCGCCCCCAGAGAGTGCAGCTTGGGGAAGAGTGTGTTGGCCCCGTGGAGTCTCAATTGTGGGGTTCCTCAGGGCTCAATTGTCTCCCCAATGCTGTTTACTATCTATATGAGGCTGCTGGGTGAGGTTATCAGGGGGTGTGGGGCTTCATGTCATCAGTACACTGATGACACCCAGCTCCACATCTTCTTGTTGTTGGAAAAGTGGATACTGTTCTGTCCCTTCAGTGCTGACCTGGAGGCTGTACTGCAATGGATGCAGGAGAATGGACTCAGGCTGAATCCAGACAAGACGGAGGTCCTGCGGGTGGGTGACCCCACCATTGGTGGTTTGGGAAACTCCCTCTCTTTTGTGGGAGTGACTCTCACTGTGAAGAGTGAGGTTCGCAGCTTTGGGGCCCATCTGGATCCAGCACTCACCATGGAAACCCAGGTAGCGTCAGTGGTCCACTCCGTGTATTTCCATCTCTGGTGGATTGCTCAGCTGTGTCCCTATCTTGATGTTGGGGCTCTCACCACTCTGGTGCACACGCTTGTAACCTCAAGATTAGACTACTGTAATGCGCTCTATGTGGGGCTATCTTAGAGATTGATGAGGAAGCTTCAAATGATGCAGAATGCGGTAGCCAGACTTCTCACTGGGGTGAGAAAATATCAGCATATTTCCCCCACTCTGGCTGCCTTGCATTGGCTGCTGGTTTGTTTCCACATTGATTTCAATGTGTTAATTATGACATATAAAGTCTTAAATGGTTTAAGACCTCGATATCTAGCAGAAAGCCTCCTCCCACCTAGATCTACCCGAATCACTTGTTCTAGCCAAGACTGGCGGCTGAGGGACCTAACGCTGAGGGAGGCCTAGAGAGAAAGAACAAGAAATCAGGCCTTCTCAGCAGTGGCCCCTCACCTCTGGAACAGTCTGCCTGCAGAGATCTGTCTGGCTCCCTCATTGGGTGTTTTAAAGAGCAAACATAAGACCAGGCTCTTTAGGCAGGCTTTTCCTCCTGTCATCACCTGATTACATTTGCCATCTTGAAATATATTATTACTATTGTCTTTATTTTATTTTATTATATTATTTTTATTTTATCCATTATTGTTAGCCACCAGAGTCGGCTTTGGACTAGATGGGTGCGGTGTAAATTGAATGAATGAATGAACGAATGAACGAATGAACAAACGAATGAATGAATGAAATGTATACATCCAAACATACTGTTGCATGAACAGAAGGATTTTTCATTTACGGAAAATTTCTTCCATCCAAGGAATGGAATGTTTGGGTTCACCTCAAACTCTACACATGAATTTGGGTTATCCTTTCAAGGTAACAAGGATATTAAAATTAGATTTTCTTCTTTATCACTTGGCTATCACTTGGAGTGAATTCAAAAGTTCAGTGAACACATCCTTCAATGGAACTGTAGTTTTCACGTTTTTGTCCTCTAAATTCCAAACTAAGGACATAATAATATCTAGTCCACATATAATGGGGGGTGTTGAGTCATTTTCCTGCAGTGGGATAAATACAATCTTAAATACAATAATCATTAGGTATGTGAGCTAGAGCATGGCAAATGATGAACAGCCATGTTTCAAAAATGTACACAAAAATGTTTAGCTCCATGTTCAAGAGAAACTATGGGGCATTGGGGTAAAGCCTACGCCTGCTCACTGCCCCCCCCAAGCGCCAGATAAGATGGAACAATCAGCAGCTTTTAATTAATAAACAAAAAAATCACAGCACAGCATTTGCTTGGGGATGGATGGGGCTTCTGGATATCACTTTCCAAGGCAAAATAATGACACATTCACAACTGCCCTGCATGTAGGCATGTTGAACACAAAACTAAAATACTTCCCTTGCAACAAAATGACTTGGAGTGAGTGCCAAATAAATGCAATATCCATACAAGACATACAAAGTTTGTAAGATGTCCAGGTTTCATGAAACAAATGTACAAAAATTAATCAATTAATGTACAAAGAAATCGTATAGAAAGAAGGTGCTATTATCCCAATGACTTTTAATTTCTTTGTTGAGAGAACCACAACAGATATATTCTACATCTTATTCTTATGCATCTCTATTATAAAGATGCAATTTTCTTAACTTGAAAACTTTGGATCTTAAGATTTATGTAGTTGTAGATTTATATTAGTAAATCTGCTAATTTCCAAAACAAATTCAATTTTGAAGATATTATTAGCAAGTTATTCTTTTGACTACAGATAGATACATCTTCGCAACATGCAATGGTGCTTGAGAATTATCCTCTCACAGTCATTAAGCACCCCAAGATTAAAGAAGGTTAATATGCAGACAATAGAACAATAAGAGTCTAAAAATTTCTGTTAACTTTCAAGTTTTCTTGAAAATCTTAATACAAAAATAAATTTTATAGTATTACTTGATAGGTTGACATAATAATCTACAAAACTGAAATGTGTAAGTAAAGCAATCACTGAATAGTAGATAGATGTATGAAAACTAAAGGACTGAATTTAATTTGCATATTTTTATCTCAGTAAAGCATAATTGAGACATCACTATGAGGAGAAAAAAAACACCCAACAGAACTCCCAGATTTTCCACACTGAATTAACATTGACTTCTAATGGATGTCTTAATTACACTTTATTATTCATGGAAATTTAACAGAAATTAAAATCAGTTCCTGTGTGCCCTGTTCATAGTTAAGTCTTTGTGGGGGGAAAAGAAAAGCTGCATGAGACAATGTTAATCTGGATACTAACAATCTTCTGCATTTACAATTAGAATTCATACTTTAAGAGAAGGGAGTCAGTTTTATTTAGACAGCAATGCAGGGCACATTCACTACACAGCAAGTGCCATCCAAATCATTTGTTTCCAAGTAAACATGCTTTGTATTTGAAAGTAATGAGAACACATGAAATATATTGTACAGATATTTATTACTGGACAACAGTGTTAGAATAAACTCCAAGAACTAAAGTGACTTTTAGAAAAGTCAAAAAACAGCAAATCTGTCATTAAATATACACTCTTCAGGTTATTCCCAAATTCTACTCCATAGAAATAACATATTAGTAGTAATTGATCATTGCCTCTATAGATGATTGTGAGGGGAGGTTCTAGGTGCTTACATTAGAGCATGGTGAAAGTATCCCTAGAGGCAATGTCCCTATTGCCTTCTGCCACTTGCATGAAATAAAACTACTATCAAAATTATAAACCGTACCCTACATCAGTGGTTCTTAGCTAGTGGTACAATTGTACCCCTCTTTCTCTCAGCCTCCATGTCCTCCATGCAAGAGTGATATACTATTTCCTATCATGGATAATCAATCTGTAATCTTTTACAGTCTAGCTGTTACTCCAGACATTC
This sequence comes from Pogona vitticeps, assembly GCF_051106095.1. Classification (NCBI taxonomy): domain Eukaryota; kingdom Metazoa; phylum Chordata; class Lepidosauria; order Squamata; family Agamidae; genus Pogona; species Pogona vitticeps. Next base: position 224,011,025 of record NC_135784.1, on the reverse strand, counting down.
AGTGCTTCTCTTAATCCCCTGCTTCTGCACTCCACCAATCCACTATAAATGGTAAATATGATCATTAAATGACTCTAAAGATACATGTACCCTTTGTGGTAAAAAGTGGGCTTTTCATATTATTTGCTGGAATGACTTGTAGTATATCATAAATAAACTCCATAAAATAGTACTGGCAGATAACACTTCTGCTCTGGTAGCTGTACTACAGAATTTTGTCCTACTCCTACCTACTCCAAGCTCTTTGAAATGAATGTGTTCCAGAATTTATATGGTGAGGTACCACCCGTATGTGGATCATTTCTGCACTCTTTCTCTTCAATCCGAAATGTATTAGATAAGCCCTTGAGCACTTCCCTATACTGAATAAGGATAAATGAGCTAAAACTCTGTATACGTAACTTAGTTGCTTATTGGTAAAGACTCTCAATGTCTTATAAAGGGTAACATATATTGAAAGTCAAAGACAGCAGCAAGGGCTGTGACCTTATTCTTCAATACGCTAAGCAGGGGTCAGACCATCTGAAGTTTTCCTTTCTAACTTGAGACAATAGAGCCTTGTAACCAAACTACAGTAGAATCTTACCGGACTAATAATGGGATACCATCTTCCCCTGCGCCAAGAGCAGTAGGATAGATCAGGGGGCTTGGACATGACATGTGGCATGTACATTTCTGCCTACCACAGGACTTGCCACCTTAGGTATTCTTCTCTATCTCCTTAACTATAGAATCGACTTTGTCATTGATCACATTTCACTTGCTTTGGCTTGTGCATCCTTACCTGGACAATGACCCTGCTCCTATATTAACTTCTCAACAGGACTAATTAAGGATAATGAAATGAGCGTGCCATGAAGTTGACTTCAAAACATCTGATTGTCTAGAATATACTTCTTCCTTGAGTTGCATGAGTCTAAGCAGCATGGTTTTGGTTATACATGGGTTTGTTCTCCATTAAATATATACACAGACAGACAGAGACAGACAGATAGACAGACAGACAGTGCCCCTGGGCACCCAAAACTCCATGAGTCCAACACCAAAGGTGTCAAAATGGTCTACTTGTCCACAAATACAACATATCTAATTCAGCCTAAAGATAAGGGCCTTTAAGGCTCATTATACATGGTAATGTATGGAAAGGATTGTCAATGCTATGAAAGAGTACTTTGATAGAGATAATTGGGGGGAGAGAGTATGTACTGTATGTGTGTGCGTGTGCACACGCATGTGTGTGTGTGTGTGAATCAACTATTTATGCTTTGTAGTTAAGGTTTTGGAGACATAAGAGTCATACACAGAAACTGAACTACACGGAGGTTCGGTGCCCCCAACCCCAGCGTTATTGAGGGGAGAAGCACATTGTCATTGAGGGCCAAACACAGGGAACGCATTACCTCAAACTAAGAGACTTATACAGTTCCAGTGTACTGTATTTACAGGCCAATTCAAAGGAGCTTTAGATTTTGAGTAGATATGGAGAACCTCTGGCCCTCTGCACTGCAGTTCCTAGAAACCTCTGTCCACATGGCCAATGCAAACTACAGTCCAAAGTGTCTGGCAGCCCAAAGACTCTTCCACCTTCCTTTAATGCTCTTAACAGTTTGGATTCATAATTGTTGAGGAAATGTTTTTATCCACATATTTCCAAGAATTATATGTAGCAAACAAGGTTTGATCACTGAAGATGACAATATTGCATTTACTAGGGGATTCTCAATAGTAGTTCTAAAACTTTCAACAGAACAAAATGCAGTATTGGTAAAGCTGGTACCATTGGGAAGAGTAAAAATAATGTTTTTTTTTATTCTGCCAGATCTTTAAAGATTTCATTTGCTGAAATGTGTTTTCTAACTGTAGTTACTCTATACTGTCTCTTATTTGTTTTATCTATCTTAATGTTATACTTCTGCTGATGTTATTTTTGTCAAACAAAAATATTTATAGAAAAGAAGAAATTAATTTCTACATCTATTATAAGTATGGGGGGGCAAGATTGCCTGGAATTCAGCTAAAACATGAACTACGAATCTCAACGTGAAAGAGCTGTGAAAAGACGAAAGAACCAGAAACCAAATTCTGTAATGCAGATTACATTAGACATGCACCGCAAATATAATCACACATCACATATGAAATATGTTGATGCTGTCATGAAATTGAACTGAATTGTCCTTTACAAATCAATTATTTGTTTAAAAAAATACAAATTGCCATATGTGAACAACCACATACTAATTCACACCTGTTCTTAACTAAACTAAAAACTTTGTGTTACACATACATACATACATACATACATACATACACACACACACACACACACACACACACACACACACACACACACACACACACACACACACACACACGTAAAATACTGCAAAGCAGTATACCTTGAGAAATTCTGAAACTAGTTTAGAAACAGAGCTTCATTTTCTTTATACATGTTTACATTGGCAGATTCCCTTAACTCTCTGTGAAACAATCACTTCACTCCAACTTTCACCCAGAGTAACTGCTATAAATGGTGTTAACCTAAACACGAAAGAAGAAAGATCTACCACCCACAGGCTTTTGTTGAGAAAACGACATGTATAATCAGCTTCCATTATCAGCTACACAAGGCACAGATATATAGAAGTATGTCAGTGCTCAGATAAATAAAGAAACCTCTAGTAATAACCTCACAATGATTATTTCTGTGGGCTGAATCTATAGCATCCATCTGGGTTGAACATTCTCATTAAAAAGTTGTGTGTGCCAAAAGGATTATATTGTCTTTTCCATCATTCATAATTTATGGCTGGCAAAAAAGAGCAGTAAAAAACATTGGCAGGTTGCTATCTCATTTTCATTTTTCCTCAAGTCGAGTGAAAATTGCAGCAACTATGATGAATCATATACTACAGGACACAACTTGTTAAAAATGCAGTAATCAGATCTAAAAACTTCTATGGGACTTTTATGGGACACTCAGATTATTTGGTGTTACAGGTTACTCACAGAGTATTTGATGCTACAGTACCTGGCTAGTTTGTGGACTGGACGGGTCATAGGAATAATTTTTCAGAGTATCCTGAGGATTCAGGTGGGGAGGGTATCGGATTGTTGGATGAGAGAAGTAGCTAGACGGGCCAGGAGGAAGAATAGCTTGTGGTGGAAATGGCAATGGTGAGGGCGGAGGTGGACTCCTTGTTGAGATGACTAGAGGAGACAAAAAAGAATAGAAATTTACTTAGGATGTTTCATTTTTATCATAAAATACTGCAGACATGACAAAGCAACAGGAAAATAAATCTCAAACTTCACATTACTGAAATTAATTACACTATTCTCTTCCCAGGTTTAATTCACAACATTTTAATCAGCGGTCTTTCATTGCAACAATTCCTGATAGAACAAAGGCTGCTATTCTCTAAACAAATAAAGAGCCAATTGATTTTACCATAATACTTGATTTAAACCTTTCTTCAAAAACATAAATCACTGCCCTGTAGATAATTTACTTTGGTTATTCTCAATTATGACCTAAACCTTACTCAAACAATTAAGGAGGGAAACCATTTCAAGTCTCCAGAACAACCATGGAGTCCTAGAGTCAGCAAATGACTCCACAATGTGTTACACTCTGGCCTGTGTGTGTGTGTGTTTGTGTGTCTGTGTGTGTGTGTGTGTGTGTGTGTAGAATAATTACTGAGCAATAACACCATGAATAATTAGCTGCTCATTGTGAAAATGCTAATGAATGTTCAACTTCAGGGCCTGGGAAAATATCTCATCCAATAGCAATATCTCTAGTGAACAAAAAGGGTGCTCGTATGTTATACATATTTTTTTCCTTGCATTCTCTTGATTCTCTATAGATTTCTCAATCAAGAGTTTGTATATATTTCTAAAAGCACTGTAATGTATTTAGCAATGAAAGGAATGTACAGAATGTCCTGTTACTGCACAGTTGTTATGCCAGCCATGGAAATTATTTTATTACAATACATAATAATCACATCCCACTTATATAAGAGACAACTTTTGTGTGAGAAAAAAATCTTCTAAGCAGGAAATGGAGCAGGAAAAACTAAATCATCCTTGACAACAAAGTTATAATATTGGCATGCGGTGTTTATCACTTCTTTTTTAAACATTTTATTGAAATATATTTTCTTTTATTATTTGAAAAATCCCAATATCCATTTCTCTTTTCCTTCAATTTCCACATTTTATTTTCTCCAATCCTTCCTTTATTCTCATGTGGAAACACAGTTTAAAAATATGTTACAAATAAACAGGGAGGGAGAACATAATTGCACATTTGATCCTCCCACTTGTTCCAAGTGGTGTCTAGTCCACATACAGAATTTACCACAAAAGCATTTTCATTTTTCCAAATGTTTTCCTCTTATGCACCAACCACTCTGAGCTACCATACTTTCAACCCACTTCTCATAGTTTGGTGGAAACCTAAACTTTCTGTTGCTTTCTAATTTGTAATCACCAACGTGGTTACATCAACAACACGCCTCCCTCATCATTTTACTCAAATAAGCATCAATGTTTGAAGAAGAAAGGAGTCCTCCTTAAATGTAAGCTGTAGGAGCATGCAGGGACTTTATCAGTGTTCCCTCTTACATGTAGGGTGTACACGTAAGCAGTAACTGCTCTTCTTCAGATTCATTGCTGCTCATTTGAAAAAAAAAATGGTGGGCAGGCAGTTCTAGACATATTGATGGTTCTGGATTATAGAATCAATGAATAGGGCTTCCAGTATTTGAGCACCACATATCTAGCATTAAACAGATCTTACATTATATATGCACATTTAGTTAGCTGGATTAAAGTGTAAATGGAATGTAATCCTTGAAATATGTATGAGTTAAGAATAATTCATACCCTAATGCAAACTGCCCAAATTTGGGTCAGTGTTGGACATGCCCTAAATCAATGAGATAGGTGTGGCCCTAAAGGTCCATGCCTCCATCAGCAATGGCTATATCCTGAACTTGAAAGCAAGCAAAGATCCCAATATAAGCTAAGTAACCATTAGTTGCTTTATTGGGTATATTTATTGTATGAGGCAGCAACATAGTATTCTACCAAGCTGGTTAAATATTCATTTTTATTTCTGAGTTCCACTTTAATCTGGTAGTATCTAAATTTGCATAAGTGGCTTCTTGCAGATTGGCAATTACAAAAGACGTAGGCAATTGTTCCACTACCATCTTTTAATGTCAGGGTGAGGTAGCTCTTGCCTTCCTCATATACTCAAGAACCCCAGTGCCTAGATACTTAAATAGCTTAATGTCAAGGGCTTTTCCCTTATAATGTTTGTTTCCTTTGTAACATAATCTTTTGTAATCCATAACAGAAAAATTATATATTTATATATTTTACTCTGAATATATTTTAATGTTTGCATGTAAAGGCCTACAAAAACTTCCTTAATGGCACTGGAGTCTAAAGTCTCAGATGTTACAGTATAAATGGAACAATGCCATATGTTTTGTGTGAAAAACCGGGAAGAATTATAACTTAAAACTACTTTTAAATGGTTTGCAATATGTTTTAAACCTCACAGTTACAGAAAATATTCCTTAGAGGAGCAAGCAGAGTGCACGTTTTAAGGTGCCAGAATGAGACCTGGATGTCAAAGTTCCAATCCTGGCTGAGCCATAAACTCAATGTGCAAACTTGACATGTCACTATCTCTCAGGCTGACCTACCTAACAGGATTGTAGTGTGGGCAAAAAGGAGGGTGGAATCATGTATGCCACTTTGAACTTGTTGGAAGAAATGTGGGAGGCAAGTGTAATAAATAAACAATATACAATGACAGAAAAAAATATTGTGAACTAGATTTATTCCAGTTGATATATGGAATAGCTCCTATCATCTCCAGGCAATACAGGCTATAGTGAGGGCTGGCAGGAATTAAAGTTTAGCAACATCTAGGACAGGGGTCTCAAACATGCGGCCCCCCAGATGATAGTTTGTGGCCCTCGCCTTTCCTGCCCCACCAAAGCGCCCACACATCCTCTGCTGTCAAGAGTAAAAAAAAGCCTTGCCTCGCTCACCGGCTCTCTCCCAAGACAGCACCTCTTGCACCCTCCATCCAGAACTGCAGCCTGCCAGCCAGCCCACCTGTCTGTCGACTAAGGAAACTCCTGGGCGGCTTCCTTGGGCTCTTGCTCCTCTTGGCAGAAAATCTGATGTGGCCCAGCCTCACCCAGACTCTGTCTCTAGCGGCCCCCAGGTAAATTGAGTTTAAAACCCCTGATCTAGGAGGTCATGTGTTCTTCATCCCTGAAGTAAATGTCATTATAAGACTGTATCTGCAAAAAACTGGGCATATATTGATAGTTTTCCCATCCTCACCACTGTGTGCAACTCCTGGGATCCCTGGATGATGATGCGGGAAAGTGGCCAGTCTTGATGAAGAATCCTGGGGAGATGTAGCACTAAACAAAGGCTTTTCAGGTTTCTTCATTGTAGGAGAAGACATATCTGCAAGGGCAATAGAACATAACAGATACATTAGTTCAGAGAATTGTCTATTGCTGTTTAAGTGTTATACACTGCAAGAGAAAAACCCATTGAAATGCATAGCGAAAGTACGCCCTGGTTCTTTGACATCTACTAAATGAAATCCTAAGATGCAACCTCCTATGATAGTTCTTGTGGAGAGAGGTTCTCCATGTAAAAACTGCATGTATCACAAAAAAAACCCATCATCCTTAAGTTAAGGAGTTTTTTACATGAGGATACTTAAAAAAACATTCCATCACATGAAAACCAAAATATTACACTGTCAATATGAGGACTTTCATATTCTCATGAATATATGATTCAGTCTTTTAAAAACTCCTATATCCATAAGTTTGTTTTTTGATCCCACTATTTAGCAAGGTCTATATTTAGGAGTAAGGAAAGACACCCGCATTTTCACAATAACAACACTATTTACTTCATTCCCTCAATTCTAGTGACACTCTGAAACCTTGTAGAGTATCTGCGTGCTGTATCTTAAAGTATAAGATTGTTTAAAACATTGATAGGGTAAGCATTCTTGTTTTACATCTTAATAATAAACTAATGTATATGCCTTCATATAAACCGCATTTACGTAAGTTAAAAATTGAAAGAAAGAGGAGAGGCAGAAAAGATTATGACAGAACAGACTGAGGGTTAGGGACGCACAGGATGGTGACAAAGGATAGTGGAGCCGAAAGCTTGCCAGTAGGACTGAAGCAAGCTCACAGCATTAGAGCACAGAAGACTCAACCAATGAACATTAAAAGCACCTTAGGGTCCTGGCAAACTTAGCACTGTATGATTCAAAGAAAGCTGTACACTCCCACCAATCCTAAACTTTAGTTAATCCAAAACTTTAATATTCTCAAAAATCTGGAGGGGGCCAGGCTGGTGGCAATTGGATTATATCAATTTATATTTCAAATAATTCTCCTTTCATTGCTGAAGCCCATTTTGTGGGACACGTGTGTGTGTGTGTGTGTGTGTGTGTGTGTGTGTGTGTGTGTGTGTGTGTGTGTGTGTGTGTGTGTGTGTGTGTGTGTGTGTGTGTGTGTTTTTGGGGTGATGGCAAGGGAGAGGACCAATGAGATGGCAGGCTTCATTTGTCCACTTGCAGAAGTACAATTTTCTATTCAATCCTGACTAGTGAACTAAGCTAAAAGTAATTACTGTAATACTAAAGTTCCTACATTTTCTAAACATATTGGAAGCCTCCAAGCATGCTCAGGGTCCTCCACAGCTGTTCAGAAGCTCTGAACAGGGATTCTGCCAGAGCAACTCTCCTTACAAACTATGAGATTTGGAGGGGCAGGGAGACTGACAGAAGAAGACTGGTAACTCCAGAGGACTGGTGGAGTGTGAGCCAAGACTCAGGGCCATTCTGAGCAGCATCAGAGTACTTTGGATATGCCTCTGAGGAAACTTGAAAAGTTGACACAAATTGTGATTTACAAAAAGCGTCCTGTCTATCCATTGTTGGAGAGTGCAACCCTAATACTGTACAAATCACACATTAGCTTGTGTTGCATGCTGTAAAATTACCGAGTTTGAAGATAATAGAATATATCACTTCAACTGTATCCTCAATCTTGAATTACATTGGGAGTACTGGATTAAATCACTCTTTCTCAGACTAATTGACCTCTTAGAGGTTTTGTGAGGATAACAGGATTGCATCACCACACAATATAGCATCTTTAAATGGTAGATAGTGCTAAAGTAAACCACAGGTAGGGTCAGACAAAAATATGATAAAATAAAATCTGTGTATTACTATAAATGCCTGTAATAAGCTAAACTTGCTTCCACATCACTTTCAATGGGTACCAACGCCCTTTTCCTATGAAAATGTTTGATTTTGTTAGGCCACAACACCCTCTTCATTATTTTACAGAAGCCATTATTTAAAAGCCATTTGGTAAAACTGAACTAACATCTGCTTACATTTTTGTGACTCATGAGTTACTTATTATTCATATTTTTAGAACATTTATATTCCATCCTATATGTTACAATCTCAGGGTGGAGTATAGCAAGAAAACAATAAAAAAAATTCAACATTTTAAAACATTACAAATATTAAAAATTATATATGTTCATTAAAACCAGTAACAATAAGGAAGCCTCCAGAACCTACTACCTCAATCCCTAAAGACTTTAGTGAACAATCATATTTTAACTAGGTACTGAAATGAGTCTAGTGTCAGCTGCAGTTGAACTTCTAAGGGGAGAGTGTTCCATAACAGGAGTGCTATAGCTCAGAAGTCCTTCCATGTGTCCACATAGTAGATTGTTCTCCATGTTGGGACATGGAGGAGCCTCCTCAGAAGATCCTAGTGATTGAGCAGGATATATAGGGAGAGGCATTCTCTCAGGTATCCAGGCCCCAAGCTGTTCAGGGCTTTATAGGTTAACATATGAAGCCAGAGCAAAAATATATTGGTAGTGAGTGCAATTCTTTCAGAACCAATGTCACATGGGCTTTGAAAGCTGTTCCTAGTAGCAATCTCGCTGTACCATATTACACTTGCTGCAATATGAAGAGCAGCCATACATACATAATGTGCATTACAATAGTCTATCTGGGATGATACCACTGCAAGAAATACTATAGCTTAGCTATGTTGTCCTTTTCTACGAAGGATCACAACTCATGGGTCAATTAACTGAGCCATTTGTGATAAAGATGGCTCAAGCAGGCTACAAACCTGTTCCTTCAGACAGAGTGCAACCCCATTATGTACTTAATTCCTAGATGTGGGATCCGCCAGAATATCTTTTTTTATTTGCCCTCATCCAGCTAATTACAGCCTACAAACAACAATTTAGCACATGCACAGCCTCAGCTGACTCAGTTGGCAAGGAGAAATAAAGTTGGGTGTCATCAGCATACTGACGGCACCAAATCCCAAAACTCTGAATGATCTTTCCTAGTGATTCAATAACAGAATGGAGTGCAGAATGGATCCCAGTGGCACCCCACAGCTTAACTGCCACAATGCTGAACAGGAATCCCCCAGTAACATACTCTGCAGGTAGGAGCAGAACCACTGCAACACAGTGTCTCCTACAGTATTCCCATTCTGTGAAGCCAGTCCAAGAGGACACCATGATCAATGGTATCAAAGTTGCCAAGAGATTCAGGAGGATCAGCAGAATTCTACTCCTCTGTCTTTACTCCAGAGTACGTCATTAGTCAGGGTGACAAAAGTTGTCTCAGTGACTTCAGGCCTGAAACCAACCTGTGGAGTCAAGTTCCAATGGATATAAACAAGTCTGTTATGGATCTTCAGTTCTTGGAAAAATATTCCAGTAATATTGTCTGGGGAAAAGGCAGAAGTGCTAGGAGTTGTAGTCAGTTAGTAGTCTTCAGAAAGACACTTCTTTATATCTAATCCAAGATCCAATAATGTCCATTCAAGTGCTTCTGAAAAACTTACAAGCGGGGGGGGGGGGGGAGCAACAACCCAAATGAGAAAAAACACAAACGAGGCACTTTTTTTTGGTTTTGGAATCTTTCATGGCTTTCCAATAGAGAGCATCTGAAATATGAATGATTCGATATTCTGAAAAAGCCCTGGATAGTGGTTTTCCACTAGATGACCAGTATATATGTGCAATTAATTAATTAATTAAACAATCTATCATATTTCATTCAAATTTCAATTGTATTACCTTCATTTTGACCCTTGCATACAAATTTACTTACTGATTTTCCAGCAAATAGTGTTGTGAGTTTCGACTATCTGCTGCCAATTAAGAAAATCTTGGAAGGGGGAAGTGAGATGTTTGAATCATTTAAAGATCCTTGAAAACATGAATGGCTGGCTTTCACTGCTAAATAACTTTGTTGCTGCAGAAATAACTAATCTGAAATGCATTTTAGACTGGATTTATTCCTTGTTGGCCCGCTATTGCTGCTGTTCCTCCACTGTGGATTATTATTATTATTCATATTGTCATCTTGCTGTGGTGTTCCTTTTTTTCCACTTTTGGATTACTTTCTGGATTCCTTCTGGATCCCCTGCTTTTTTGTTTTTTAATGGGGGGGGGAATTCCCCCACTTCCTTTAATTATTTTATTTTATTTTATTAGATTTCTACCCCATCCATCTAGACCAAAGGTCTACTCTGGGTGGCATTGCAAATTTAAAAACATTTAGACCAATAAACATATACATAAATCCAAGATGTCAAAAAAAGAATTTAAACTTTTAAAAAATTTTTGCTTCAAGACTGATCGCCCCCCCAACGTGGTGGATTGCCTTCACTGTTGAGCTGAAGCTTTCAAAGTAGTAGGGAGGAATGAATCCTCCCAAGCCCCATTCTACTGGGTTTTTTTTTTTTTTTTTTTTTGGTGGTGCTGCCTGCTTTTGGAGCAGATGATTTTTCTGTTGCCTTGATCCTCTTTTGAGCATTCTGTAGATTTTAACCTGGTCCAGAGCCAGAAGTTCAAATAGGGAAAACAAAATTAATCTTTAAAGGGCAAGCACTTTCGGGTTTACCAAAAGAAGAGTGACATCTAAAAGAACTGAAAATAAATGTACACCCTCCGCAAAGACGCCCAAATGAATGCAATCCAAAAACTTTCCCCTGTACATCTCTAGCAATTTGAACCAAAGATGTTACAAAGGAAGGAGCACAGCAACTCTGTCTGTTAGAGGCATGGTCCATAAATAAGAACTCTGTTTTGCAGTCTCTGATTAACACCATGTATTATTTAACCATCACATGATATGCATAATATAATTGCAATGAAGACAGAATATACACAAAATGATATTCCTACTAAAAAGTTAAGTAAGAAGTACACAACTCAGATTAATGGTTAGGAGTTGGGCATCTTATGTAACACAAAATTCAACTAAAGAACTCTGGGTAAGACTGAAAAACTTTTGCTGCTACTGTTACCATGTTTCCCCGAAAATAAGACAGGGTCTTACATTAATTTTTGCTCCAAAAATGCATTAGCGCTTATTTTCAGGAGATGTTTTATTTTTTATGTACAACATTCTATATTTATTCAAATACAGTCATGTCATCTTCTTCTGGTTGCTGCACAATGGTGGAGGGCAGGGTTTCACTTAACTGGGGTTTATTTTGGGGGTAGGGCCTATATTATGAGCATCCTGAAAAATCATACGAGGGCTTATTTTCAGGTTAGGGCTTATTTTTGGGGAAACAGGGTACTACTACTACTATTAGAAATTACTAATCTAATCTTTGGTATACAAGACAAATTTATTTTAGTTTATGGCTGTCCCCTCAATATACAAAAAGGATGACTGTAAAAAACAAAGACACAGTAGCTGCTCAAAAGTCTGCTCTATGTAGCACAATGTACTCAGGATTCCCATTTACTCTCTCTATTTGTAAGGGGGGCATTAGGGGATGAGGTGGTGCTGAGGGGACGTGATGGTGCTGCGGGTTAAACTGCAGAAGCCTCTGTGCTGCAGCGTCAGAAGACCAGCTGTTGTAAGATCGAATCCATGCGACGGAGAGAGCTCCCATCGCTTGTCCCAGCTCCTGCCAACCTAGCAGTTTGAAAACATGTAAAAATGTGAGTAGATAAATAGGTACCACCATAGTGGGAAGGTAACAACATTCCGTGTCTAGTCGCGCTGGCCACGTGACCACAGAAACTGTCTTTGGACAAACGCTGGCTCTACGGCTTGGAAACGGGGATGAGCACTGTGCCCTAGAGTCAGGCACGACTGGACTAAATGTCAAGGGGAACCTTTACCTATTGTAACGGAGGTATTAGCTAAGTGGTTTCCCTGTACCTCTGTTCAGTTATGCAAGCCCTATCTTTCACGTTATATTGTCAATACAACATAAAGCACTTATAATTACAGTATATATGACAATATCTACAAATGGATGTATCGACAGTTATTATTTTTAACTCTTTTTTTCCTGTTTACTACAACACATTACACAACACTCAAACATCTCCACAGAGGTTACATATTTAATAAAAGCAATGTAAGCTGGCCAACACAGCTCAATAAACTATCAATTTTTGGGGAGCAATAAGATACGCAGAACTTGTAGCAATGAAGATCAAATGGCTGCAACACTAAGACGCTTTCTTAGTACTGTTCTTAGTATTATGAAGCAATTTCAAATGATTGTTCTTTGTCCCTAGCATGCAGTGACATCATAAAGGACCATTCATTCTGTATGCAAAATGAAATAAGAGACACCAAGTACAGTAAAGTAAGAACAAAAATGCTTCGAACAGGTTTTTGAAAGGACCCTTGGCCAATATGTTAGACACTGAAAAATAAATGACAGTATGGAACTAATTTTAAAGATTTATCTTTTAAAAAAACAGCAACTCAGGTGTAATCTATCCATCATCTATGTTCTCTAATACAGCAAAATGTGCTAGTGCTTTGTAAACTATGGCAGGCAACATTCTAAGCTTTGTCAACAATTTTAAAAATCTCTTATACTTCCATGTTAATTGTGAGTGAAAATATAATACAGCTCTCTGCAGTTTTGCAGCTATTACTAAAACATATTACATATTATAAGCTCTGACTAACATTAATAACAAATTAAGAACTGAGTGAAAGAAAAATGAAACAGGACAGTTTCAGGACCAAAGAATGAAACTAGCATTATAATCAGTGATATCACTATTTGGGCTGAAATTTCCAACTGATATGCAATTGTTATAAATGAATACAATAGTAATAAAAGATAGCATCCAAATATATTTCTGAATGCAAAGGAAGGAGAGGTGAAACAAGGGGTAGGTTACTTGAAAAGCTTGAAAGTATTATTGAATAATACTATAAAGGTAAGGAATAATCCTGTCTGGACTGTGTTATGTTATACATTTTAAAGCACTAATACATCAAAGAAAAAAAAAGCTCCTGCAAATTGAAAAAAAAGTTACACCAGTTCACCTTCTAACAATGGGATTCCATCTACAAAGGAAAGCAAAAGATAGTTGCTGTGAAGTGTAACGTATGTAGCCTGCTCAATGGCAGCTTGCACAAATGGGGCTCCAGATGTATATCTGCACAAGTCAGCCCAAGGCAACTATTTTGATCAATTCTAATGTGATAAAATGCTGGAGGGAAAATGTGCAGAAATGTGTTTACGTCAGACTTTAATTAAAATGTTGTTTGCTTCCAAAGAACCTTAGGAAACACTAATGAGACATGAGTTTCAGTAATTTCCTCATCAAAGCAAAGACCCCTCTGCCTCCATAGGAAGCAGCACACCACACAAGCAGCTCCCTCGATAAATGTCACATGGCACACCAATCAGTAAGCCACCTGTTAATGGAACTTTTCTGGAATCAACTTGCACGTGAGACAAAGTTCAAGGATCCACCTGCCTACATTGGACACCTGCTCAGTTTTCACAGAGAGCCACGTGGCACGTTCACTTCTATAGGAAGCTAACTGAGAGCTGCAAAGAGATAGTGGCAGAAAGACACAATGAACAGTTTTGTGCCTAGCCCCACTTAAATCCCAAACTGATTTCCATTTAGTCACAGCTTCATACTACTTATAGAATTATTCCTTCACAAACCACACTGTGTTGGATCAAAACATCTGTACCAAGAAAGAAAACTGTTGCAAGTGCACAGTTGTGCAAGAGTACAACGTGCCAGAATAAGTGTGATTGATAGCCCATTTTCTGTATCAGCGTGCACAAAATGGCTGGGCATGTTCTCAGGCAAGCAGAAGTCATCTTTGGATTTAGTTTGTCTTCTCTTATGCAGTGCTTAAGTAGAGACTATTAAAAATATTCTTGTGAATAGAAAATACCTTCAATTTTCAGACCTAATGAGGAATGTTTCAGAAATAAGACTCTGGCTAAAATCTTTATTCCTTTTTCACGTCAGCCCTATCCCAGATAATCAGGAAGAGAGCAATCTTCATACTCACATATATTTCATAATGAATTTAATTTAAGTACAAACTACTATAGGTGGAAAAAATATTCCTATCTTTCTTTGCTTAACCTTATAAACTTAAGGCAGTTCCAAAAGGACCAAATTTTAGTATTCTCAGAAGATGGACAGGTCTTGATGAGTTTCCAGGATATTAATTTTTAAAACAATAGATAGAAACAAAATCCTCTCCATTTGTTTGGGAAAAATCTTTGTTACTACAAAACAATGTTTATAATATGGTACTTATGCGTTGGTGGCATAAGATTTAGCTCCAACAGTGCCTCTGGGTATACATTTTCCTTTCATCTCCTGTATACTGTGCCTCGAGATACCATCATGCTGGAGGCAAAGGCTTCCCAACACCTGGAGAACAGTTGCTAAATAAAAAAAGACCCCTTAAGAACAGGGGAGACCTTACAACCAGAGCCTGATGCAAAAAAAAAAAAAAACCCAAATGTACACTTATAATCAGCAGCATTTCCCCAGCTGCTTATCCAAGCTTTCTTCCCTTTAGCAGTATAATTTTGGGTGAGATGTTATTTCTCTGCTACTACGGTTAAAGTCAGAAATACTTGCTGATCTATTGCAAATAATATACTCCTTTCCAATGTTTGTAAATGTGCAAATAGAAAGGGAGTATTCTGCGTGTTCTAAAAATGTGCCCAACTATAGTAGCAACATCATTCTGCAAATGAAATAACATCTGGCTACAAAAGCCTACTGAACACTAACAGAAGGTTATTAGATTTATATACTTCAGAAATATGCTGTGGATTACATCATCAACTTCATTTCTTCTAATAATTTCATAACCAAGAGAGACAGAATTTTAGAAAGAAAAAAAAAAGCAAAACCCTCATGACAGTCAGGAAACCTAATTGTAAAAGAAGAAAAAGAGCTCAATATTGGATATGTTATTAGTCCATTAAGAGCTGGTGTATCACTGAGGCTCATAATGTCTCAAAGGAAAAAAGGGGGGGAGGGGAACAGTAGAGTGCAGCATTTTTATTGGTAGAAAGAATACTGTATAGAATGTTTTGGTCTATATCACAAGTTCAACAGAGTATGAACAGCGTGCTTGTGTGCCTGATGGGTATATCTTGATGATAATAGGTCCACTTAGAAGTAAATCTCATCAAGTACAGGAGGTCTTATTTCTATCTCAGCAATGGCTAAAGAGAACTAAGGACTAGCAGCAGAGTGGGAAACATGCACAGCGAAGGGTGTATGAACTAACAAACTTTTTTCAGGTTCTAGAATGTTCTGAAGGTCTCTGCTCAGGACAACTGCAAAAGTGTGATTCCCAGAGACCATGATAAAGAACTAGGCATGTGGGTTTACGATTGCAGCTTAAATAAGCATTTTAAGCTATTGAGGAACTATACATTTTAAATAATCAGCTTCAGATGCAGACTGAAATTCAATGTGGCTAGGAACATTTAAGCTCACTGGAATCAGTGGATTTAAGGCGGCTTACTTCTAATTTGGATTGTGGCCACAATGACTTATTCTGTCTCTTAAGTCATGTTTATAGATTTGGACAGAAAAAAGGAAGCATTGTGTGTACAGAACCATTACATTCAGATCAATAGCTTTAAATTATTCACAATAGTTGTAAATCAACATGATTATATGAATATCCAAAGAACACGGGAAGAAACAAGAAAAAATCATATTTTAATACAAGCATACTTATTGAGATTAAAAGATACCATCTGAACGAGCAAAGGGTATCACTAAATCATATCATGTACACAGTTTCTAAGTTCGAAAGTTTTTGCTCCTTTGGACTGAACAATGAGTTAGAGGCAACCATTGATGTCCAAGGAAGGAAACAAGTATTACCAGATGAGGACAGATTTATGTTCAGAAAGTGGGCAAAATATGTGGAATGATTTGTGTATGTGTAGCAGATAGTAGTTATAGGTCCTAATTTGCATGCAGAGAATCCCAGTTTCAGAATCCAGAACATGCAGTAAAAGGATCTCAAGCACAAACTAGTCATGACATGGGAGATGCATGATCGAAATGTTCTGTAGTTATTGTTCTGTTTCGTTATTTTGCATGGACCAGCAATTGATTGCTTTGAAGCTTATAGAACCGGCATGGCACTGAGCCAGCAGGATTTGTCCCTTTCCTTTATTTGTACCAGTTCCTAACCTTGAAACCACTGTTATACAGTGGTGCCTCGCAGGACAAAAAACTCGCAAGACGAATGGTTTTGGAAATTGGGTTGATGACTCGCAAGACAAATGTTCCTATGGCAGTGCTTCGCAAGACGAATGTTTTCCATTTCTTTGTTCCTGCCTCATGTTTGCTGATTTTTAAATGTTTTTCTATGATGTTTAAAAAGTTAAAGTTTTTTGATTGAAATTTTTGAAATCATCTGCACAATATATATGGCTCTAAACAGCACTTAATAAACTCTTTGTAAACCAAATTTGACTTTCTTCTGACTTTTTTTTGCCCACAGGAATGCATTAATTAGATTTCAATGCATTCCTATGGGAAAATACATTTCGCAAGATGAATTTTTCGCAAGACAACATTAACTGTGGAACAAATTAAATTCGTCTTGTGAGGCACCACTGTATAGAGGAATATAGAGGAACTCAGAGTTTAAGAAAAGGGAGGAAACTCTCAAAATCTACTCTAAGGCACAAGACATTTACATCACAGGCATTCTATGAGATATGTGATTTGGCATTTAGAAATAGAACTGGGAAAAAAAACCCTCTCTGCCTACAAACATGTACACCAATTTCTAGTCTGAGCAGACAAAACTCTGCCAGGCCATGGCATCCTAGCTCTGATTTAACTTAGAAAAATGGGTTGATTTCTTCTACACAAAGTTGCCACGATCCCTGAGCAAAATTCAGAATGGGAAAAGCAGCTAATGATGCCTCCCAGATGGATCTAGTGAAGGAAGGTGCATCGGAAAGTTGCATTCTCCAGGCTCCTTGACATCAATACACTCTTCATTACTGCGTACTGCGGTAAACACAAAGCAGCAGCAAAACATTTAAGTCCTACTATGCCTCTTTGGGAATTGAGCTTAGTATGAGAATTAAATAGAAAGCCTCCTTACTCTTTTGGTTATGAATTTATTACTGCCCTAAATGCCAGAAATATGTTACTTCATATATGACCTACGCACCCCTAGGAAAACACATCCTTTTGCAGTAGAAGGTCTTTTAACAATAAGTTCATCTTCTGTTTTTAGTATGTAGCTCCCCTTTGATAAGTATACAGATATTTATATGAGCATATAGATCAGGCTCCCCTTTTATCAGCAAGTAAGGACATTTATGAATAATATTTGGGGATCAGTATGGTTGGTATATCCCATGTAATATGAAAATACAATTCTCAGTTCAATGTGTAATATGAGAGCACATTGGCACATTCTTCTTTAGAGAGTATCTCTAGACAAACAGGAATAGATGGATAACTCAGTAAGTTGGGTACCCAGTTGGGAAACCAGAGGCTGGCAGTTCATTTCCCACTGTGCCTCCTTGAAGAACAGCCAGCTTGTATAAGTCCTGGAAAAACTACATAGCACTAGAGCTCTCTCAGAAGAAGGGAATGGCAAACCACTTGTGAGTACTTTATAACTAAAAAAAATCTGGAAAGAATATCATAAGTCTGAATCAGCTTGATGGCATGTAATTATTATTATTATGGATAAACAGGACAGTCATGATACTGACCAAACTCTGAGTGTGTGTGTGTGTGTGTGTGTGTGTGTGTGTGTGTGTGTGTGTGTGTGTGTGTGAGAGAGAGAGAGAGAGAGAGAGAGAGAGAGAGAAACAGAAACACAATTTTGAAAGCAGTATTAATTTTTGAATTTATGTAAAAACACAATAAAGGTTTATGTATAAGGCATGTCAACATTTATTAACATACATTGTGAAATATTTAATATTTACAGCAATACAACAAATTGCTAGCAGAATATAGATATACAATTCTTTTAAAATAAGCTTTTGGCCATGCTTTTGCTAGAAGGGAATACACAGTAAAACAATTTAATGATATTTAGTAAGGTAACATTTGCAAAATAAATGCATTTGGCAGATGGAGGCTGTTATTCCAGGATACACACAACTTAAGTCTCAGGTTGGTGTCTTAGGAATTACTTTTGAGTTCTGTCCTGTGTAGGCAAGCAAGTGGCCTAGCTGACCAGTTATGGTCTTCAATTCCTGGACAGCACTACCTACCTCTTCTTTTAATTCTCTTAATTCAGAAATTAAGATATCCATTTTAGAGAAACTATGAGAAGAGGGTCTAATAAGGAAAGGCCCTTCAGGAGATGGCCCTGTAATTAAGGGAATTCCCGGAAAAGCAAGTCCAGAAGATGGGGAGATAGCAAAAGATGGCAAAGGTACAGAAGGAGGATATCCAGGAGATACTTGTTCATCATCATAAGGAGGTCCACCAGATGGTAGATGAAGAACTGGTGAAGGGGATTCAAGAGCTTCAGTTTTAATGGTAAGTTGTGGTTGTAACTGTTTGTTGTTGCTGAAGGCAGGAGACCCATGAGAAACTGAACATGAAGAAACTGCAAAATTAAAAGATATTTAATTGTACACACTGATGTACAATTCCAAGTAAATTTGTATATGCTTTAAATGCTCTAGAATAGCAAGATTCGAGGAAAATATATCACACCTCTCTTAAAAGACATGACAAGCCAATCAGACTCGAACTACTGTAACCAATTGTTAATTGATCAAAATCAGACTACTACAGAACTGGTAGCAAAATTTTGGGCAGCATGCCATAGTAGCCAGAATAGATAGCCAAACCCTTAGACATTGGTCTTATATTGTTATATTTGTAGTTTTATTGCTTTTTGTTTATTCGATTTGGCTTTTTGCAGTATATGTCAGTACTGAAGCTCTGCATTCATTTTTGTTTTATGGATGGCTTGATGCTGTAGCAATAAAGTATGTATGCTCTAGAATAGGCATAGTTAAAATGTCATGATAATACATTTCCTATACTTAAATTGTCATACTATTTTTCCCATCCCTGGGCAAAAATACTGTTCAAATTTGAAGTGATTATGACCTCCAAAAAAGAAAGACCTGTTGCTTCCCTGAAACAAATGTTTGATTTTTGCTTTATTACTGTAGCAGTTTTAAGAAAATGTGCCACAGTTCTTAACATAGGACTCCTGTATAGCAATGTATAGCTCTTACTATATTTTAAAAATCACTCCTCCCAACAAAGTAACTGTTGTTTTTAAATAACTCAAATCACTTTCTATTATCATGGAAGTAACATTATTGTCATTTCACTTCATTTCTTGAAGCTATTAAGAATAAGGATGGAAAGAAGCCACTTTGCTGGGGATTATATTATGAAAGTCTGACTATTCACTCTTATTAGGACGTTATAACTATTCAAGACTGCCTATAATATAAATCACTTTCTAGGTGCAGCTCCCTATTCTACGTAAGTAAACCACCAAAAGATTTCCTGTGTTTGGGTAGTGCTTTGGCAAGTTAGAGGGCTCAAGCATTGCCTGTCTGGGTCAAAAACAAGCACACAGTGAAACAGGTTTGGTTTTCACTTAGCTGATAAGTTACTTTGATTGCCAAGGTAGGAGAAAACACTTGGACTTTATGTAACAGTGTGAAATCTCACAGGTCCACTTGTGTCACTTGATACTGTGAACCAGAAGCTGAAATATCAGGTGGTGGCCAAGTGCATGGGTGTGACTTAAGTAGCACAAAAAGCAGGCCTGCAATTCTCTCATTTCTGGCAAGCCATCAGGATGGCAGAGAAACTACGGTGCTTTGTTCCGCATGTCAGCCAAAATGGGTTATCATGCTGTGACAGACCATATTAAATGTACTTTTGTCTCAAAGGGACACAATTTATTCAATACTATAAAGCCCCACATGGGCAAAAACAAAACCCTCAAAGATCTTGTAGTTGAATACTGTGACATATTTTTGCTCTGGAGTTCATTTTTTTAGAAAATCTGAATTCTTTTTAGTGAATCTGCACTTCCTAGCTATTAAAGGAACTGTATCCACAGAATTTTTTTTTGCACTTCATGAGAACACAGAGAACACTAAAGTTCTTGATTTTTTATCATAATGTGATGAAGTGAATCTTATGCCCCTGCCATGTATTTAAATATATTATTCAAAGTAGCATGCCAATTTGTTAAATGAGTAAGTAGGGGAGTGTGCTAAACAAACAACAGCCACAGTGCCATCTGTTTTCTCTACACAGGTGTGCCAAGAAGAATTAAGAAATCTCCCAACGTACCAACCAATGACTCTGATTTAACTTGTAGCTTCTTTTTCCCCAGTATACCCATTTCCATTCCTTTCCCCACCCTGGGTTTTTTCTCTCCCAGTAATCAATCAGCATTAGATACTCAATGAGTGACATACTACCCTGTATCCCTGAAAATATATAAATTTTTGCTCAAAAAAAACGCATTAGCGTTTTTTTTATTTTTTTCAAGTACAACCATCTACATTTATTCAAATACAGTCATGTCATCTTCTGGTTGCTGCACAATGGCGGAGGGCGGGGTTTCACTTGACTGGGGCTTATTTTTGGAATAGGACTTATTTTACGAGCATCCTGAAAAATCATACTGGGGCTTTTTTTCAGGTTAGGTCTTATTTTAGGGGAAACAGGGTAATATTCTTCACTGTGCTGTTTTGGGATCCACCCTCTTATGGTATTTTTTTCTGAAGTTTTTTAATACTTCTCAAAATCTTGGGATTCCTTTGAACCTCCGTATCCCCTCTCTTTTAAATGGACAGTGCCAACTGGACTGCATACGTGTCAGCACATGAAAGATGATATTGCTGTTTGTATATATATGATGAAAACTTTAACTTCCATGATAAACATTTGTTAAAATGCTCTCTATTTTCAAAATTGTTTAAATGGTCATCAATTTTTTAAAAAGAGAATTACTTACCAATAACAGTGGTTCTGCATATTCATACTTGTGGAGCAAAGATCTCAGGTGCTGCTGAGTTTCAGGAACCTTCTAGAAAAGCTGTGCCTGCCATTACTGCATGACCATAGTCTTATGGCACTGGATGATGGGAACTGAGGTTACCAACAACCTCATCTTCTGCCACTAGCCTCAGAATCTTATGAAAGCAGCAATTTGGTCAATAGCGTTTCTTCTTTCTCCTTTGTGATGGTACCAAGTCCTTTCGCATGGAGACCCTTCGCAAGCGCAGCTTCTTTCTACCCTTATGTCTGAGATTAGAGGAAAGCAGAACCAAACCCTCCACAAATTATGGTAACTCTGAACCTGAGAAGAACTGGAAACTGAAAGATTGATAACTAGTACGAAGATCCCTTGGAGGCATGATGATTTGTGGGAACAAATTGTGTCAAGTCCCTTGGTACTTACCAATTCAGAACATCAAAACCATATGTATTCATGATGAGGTTTCCACAAAATCAGACCTCAAAAGTGTTGGATCATGGCAGTAAAGCCATTTGCCTCTGAACGTCTGGAGACTCAGCAAAAACCTATTCTCATAAGCAACAGAATATTTTATCTGAAAGACCGATTGTGCTGCCTACCAAACATCTTTGTTCTAAGAAAGCTGGACATGCTTGTGCTTACACCATTCAATATGCGCTAGTCTGGCAATCTAATTAAATACAAAGTACATACTCATTGTTGAAACCCATCAACAGAAAACATATTTATTTAGATCTAAGAAAGATAAAGTGGCTAGAGAAACATAACTTCAAACTAAGCAAAGATACAGAAAATAAATAAATCCAGTAACCATGCCCAGGGCATAGTAATCCAAAAATAAGCAGCCTAATATCACCCCATGTCATCTACACAACAGCACAAACACTTTCATTACTACAAACTAGTGCTAGTTATCAAACAAAAAGCTAGACTGTAAAAAAAAAAAGCAAAACAAACATAACTAAGATGCTGAACAAATAATACTGAGTCTATACTTTAAATTGTTTAATTAAAGGGGGGCGGCGGACAAACCAAACACTAGACCCTTATGTGGCTCATCCTGCCATGCGCATGAATACATTCAGACACATTTTTTCTTCTTAACTGAAGGTCACCAAAGCTTAAGCACCACAGAACTCTGCACTCCACAATTAGAACTATGCAGAGACCACCGTGACAAGGAACTTAAGATGGTCCTCTTCTATAAAAAACATTCAGTTTTAACAATTAGGTGACTTTCATAACATTGGTTAACAATTAAATGCAATGTTGTGCTAGAAGATGCCTGCAGTCCTGTCAACAGAATGACAGTATTGGATCCTGCTCAATCACTTCTATAAATGATGAGGACAACGGAGAAAGAACAAGGAAGGATCTCCTTTAATTTCGTTCATTATGAAGATAAAGAGTACTATATGAAAGACCCAGAAAATTTGCAATAACGCATTGTTTTGGGAGAGGGGGCAAACAAGTCTAGTCTTCTTGACCTTGTATATCTGTACAAAAATGAATGACTGAACAGACGTTTCCAAAACAATATTTAAAAATGATTTTATGGGATATGTGGGTATAATACTTTAAAAGGATCTAAACAAAAGTTTACACTTGGCAAAAAGATCGCATACGTAGGTGCTAACTATATTACAAAGAGACTGCAGTATATAGATACCAGAAGAAAGCTGAACAAGGACTTTTATATTGGCATCACTATTACTTTACATAGTACAATATTCTTTTCAAAGAAATGCACAAGTTTTATAAGGCAGAAAGACAATCTGAATACAACACTAGGAGGAAATTAGCAGTAATCTATAACTATTATAAATCTGAAACAAATGTCACTGCGTAATGTAGGTTATTCATATTAATGTATAAACTCAAAACATTCTTCTCAATTACGACTGGGGAGAGGACAACCAATTGCAAAATCTGTAAGAGGAAAGTTAACAGGCTTCCCTCAAGAATGGTTATTCTCTCTGGGTTAAGTAAAAGTAAAGTCCTTTTATCATAAACAGTACACTCTTGTATTCTAAACACTTCTTGGCAACATACTAGATATCTGTAAAATACTGAGCAAGGGCATAACATTCTATGGACAGGACTAAATAAAAGTTAATTTAAGCCGGGGGGGGGAGGCATACATAATCTTGCCAGAACTAAGTAATTTTCATTTCCACCAATGGATGTGCAAGGCTGCTTGATTTTAAAAAGCTGAAATGTTACCACAGATTCTGAGCACTACAATGACATTTTAGCCCTTATTTCTATTGCAACTTAGCTAGAAATTTAGCTCGAGGCATAGCATACAAACTTCTGTAAAACAGAATGATCTGATTTGATTTCATTCACTGATTTATTCAGGCTTTCTATATATTCTTCATATATTTAAGTAAAAGTGTACACAGACTGATAAAACCAATGCAACACTTCAAATATTTACAGCTTAAACATAAGACACTTGGTATTATATTGTTGTATAATACAGAGCAATATACATAAGGTACATATGCAAAAGTACTGTGCAGCAAGAAAACATGCTAAGCTCTAATAAGCAAGAGTTGGCAGGTATTGGCCAGAGTATGAAAGTGTGTATGTTTATATGTACATAACACACCTAATTTGAAAACTAAACAACCTGAAATATTCAAGAAGTATATGGGCAGAAGAAAGA